>NW_020956316.1:139546-170227 GCF_003031625.1 Empidonax traillii | reverse complement strand
CACCTGCACAGCAGGACCTTCCCTCAGCAGTTCTGGGAGGTGCTGTGAACATTTTACACTTCAGAGTCAGAATTTTAATTACTTACTAAAACCATCCCCTGTATTTATAACTTTTTCAGCTTTACAGGCAGCTAAGGAGAGCTCCAGCTAAGTTACAAAATATGTCCAAGGTTAATGATGGAACTAAGAATAGAACCTATTGGTCTCATTTTCCAGTTGGCTGCTCCTATTACCGGGAAATATTATTTGTCTTGTTTGCTGGAGCAAACCTTACAGCCTTGGGATGTATAGATAGGGAAAATTATTTCCCTGGTGACTTTGTACAACAAGAAAGCTGCAAACCATAATGGGATGAGTCACTGTCGCAGTCATGGCAACGTCGCAGGAACATCAGTTTGGGATCGGAGCTAAGAACTGGCCTGCAATTTCCATGGGGTTTTATATCACAGACACCAGACCTCCTGTCACAAAAAGCCAGTGTTTTCCTTTAAAAGAGACTTGTCCATCCACCTGAGGGAGAAGTCAGTGTAAATCACATCCCCCCATCGACAGGAGACCCGACCTTCCAGGACTGACCCACAGCCCTTCCGTGTGCAGGGTTGCCAAATCCAGGGCAGCTGGGGAGAGCGGCAAACCCATGGGGAAAAATCATCCTTCAGGCTCCCAAGCACCTTCATTCTCCCCCCTCCACACAGCAGAAGGAGCAGCACAGCTGGATGATGACGACAAGGAAGCCAGGGGACCTGGGATTGTGTGGAGGGGGTTGGGTTAGCTTGGGCAGGAGGAGGAGGAGGAGGAAGCAGGCAGGGATCAGCCCTTGGGTTAGGAGAGAAGGATTAAAGGGGAAGAGTTATTCCAAGTGTGCCAGGAGGAGACAGAGGCAGGAGAAGGGCAGGTAACAGGATGAGGTCAGTGCAGACATCTGGGCTGTGGTTCAGCCCAGTCACTTCTCCCCACCCTGCCTGTTCAGCTGCATTTCACAGGAAAATCAAGGTGGGGAAATCAGTCTCTTCTCCCGGGTAAGAAGGGGCAGGACAAGAGCAAAGAGCTTCAAGTTGCACCAGGGGAGGTTTAGGTTGGATATTAGGAAACATTTCTTCACTGAAAGAAGGTACTGGCACAGGCTGCCCAGGGCACTGGTGGAGCCACCATCCTTGGAATGTTCAAAAATCATGTGGATGTGGCCCATGGGGACACGGGTTAGTGGTGAACGTGCCGGTGCTGGGCTGGTGGTTGGACTCGATCCTGGAGGGCTCTTCCAGCCTTAACAATGCAATGATCCTATGAGAGCTCTCTGAGAACTGGCAGCGAGGGTTTGGGCAGAGGGGGAAGGCAGGAATTCTGGTGGCATAATTATCCCATTTCCACGGTGTCACCGTCACCCAGGGCTGCACAGCCTTCCCAGTCGGAAGCGTCTGCTCATCCCTGCGGCACATCCTGGGTTTTACAGTCTCTTCTAGCACCAACCACCCAGCCCTGCAAACACACCTCCTGCTGGCACAGGATCAGGTGGTTTAAATTTAAGGTTTGAGGAGAAATCTGCACTGCAAGAAGGCAGAGAGATGGAGCCCAGACTTATGGAAGAACACTGGGAGGTTTCTAAATTAGGAAAGGATCATTAATTGCCTGCAAAGTGAATGTAAGTTTTTGGACCCCTCATGCTATGGATAGAGCTGAGTGTGGTTTAGTTTGGGAGAAAGTTGAATTAATCCTTCCTCATGATTAGGAGGTGCCCCAGCAGTGAGAGCATCAGTTAATCAGAGTTAATCACTGCGACCGATAACGAGCAGTGGAGCCATCGATCAGACACTTCTACTGTCAGGCCAGGTGTGCACAGAGCCCTAAAACTCAGGTTCCCCCTGTCCTTGGGACCAGGAACTCACCTTCCCACCCACTGCTCCGGGCTCAGGCTGGGAAGGGACTCAGGAAGGTCACAGGGCTTTGCCAGCACCTAAATATTCCCTGCAGGGGCTCACGGTGCAAGTCAGGACTCTGGAGCCCGGGTTGGGAAGATGCCTGAGTGAACTGTCAAAAATACCCCCAAAGCAGACAAAATCCCACTCTCCTGAGTTCATGCAAAAGAATTTTCAGGCCAGAAGGAAGGAAGAAACCTGACCTTACAGGTCTAAAACATCTCCATCTCAAAAGCTTCTTGGGGCTCCAGTGCATCAGTTCTGTGCCCCAAAAGCCCCCAAACCCCTCCTGCTGTCCTGGACACCACTGCAACTGCAAATCCACCCCCCTGGCCCAGAGCAGATTGTTGAGACACACATTTTGCAAGGGCAAGAAACCATTCCTCCTCCTCCCCTTTCCAGATTACCTCCCAGAACACTTTTGTGCAGGGCACAACAGGACAAAGTGTTTTCCTGTTTCTCAAATGGTGATGGAGAGCACTTCCCTCAGCACGATTCCACCTTTCTGACCTGGCTCACCACTCTCCACCTCATCTATCTGGAAATATGTTGTTTTTCTGGCTGCTTCTCAATCGGCTCCATCCCAATAAGACCCACTCAGGCTCTCTCACCCCCCAAAGCCCCCCCAGCTCCCTCCTATTGAAGGTGACAGTCTGTTCCTGCAGCTGCCACAGAGCAGGCTCTGGGAAACCATTCATTTCCCCTCTGCTTAACTAATGTTAAATTACTGAACAGACCTGCAGCCTCTGCACTCATGGCAGGGAAGGACTAAACACCACATCCCAAGGGACTGTGTGGGATTACTTTAGGGAGGATTAATTCCAGTTGCAAAACAAACTCAGCTACAAGGCCAGGCAGGATTTCAGCTCCACATCACCCGCTGGTGGTGCCAGCACAGAGCTGATTGTTCCATCCCCCTCGGGTCTGGGCCCTCCACAGCCACTGTAATTCCCACACCAAGAGGTTCCAGCCACTCTGCAGTGCTCTATTTCCTATCATCCACTTCAATATTTCAAACTATTACCCAGCCCTGCTAATCTTCCAAGGCTGGGTTCTGGTTAAAGCCTTTGTTCCTATTCAACTGTGAAACTCAAGAGTTGTTTTATAATGAGCCCTTTTGAAAAGTGATTTTCATGAGAACTCAGTTGTAAAATACTTTCATATGGATATTTATTTTGTTCTGTGAATACTAAGGACTGCCTGGCAAATTGACCATCTGCTGATGGATAACAACTGTTCCAAACAAAGCTTGTTCCCATCTTAGATAACTTTGGATTTGGAGAAATTTAGTACCTGAAGGGAGCCTATAAGAAAGATGGAGAGGGACTTGGGACAAGGACACAGAGAGACAGGACAAGGGGGAATGGCTTCCCACTGCCAGAGGGCAGGGTTAGATGGGATACTGGGAAAGAATCCTTCCCTGGGAGGGTGGGCAGGCCCTGGCACAGGTTGCCCAGAGAAGCTGTGGTTGCCCCTGGATCCCTGGAAGTGTCCAAGGCCAGGTTGGAGCACCCTGGGATAGTGGAAGGTGTCCCTGCCCATGGCAGGGGGTGGAAGATGAGCTTTAAGGTCCCTTCCAACTCATTCTGGAATTCCACGATTCTAAATGAGAGAAAAACTTCACAAAATCAACACTAATATCCCAAACTCACGGCAACAAATCCCAACTGATGTAAAGGACTGTGCAGTACAAATCCCTTTCAGCTACAACAGAAGAAACATATATAACAACAAAACACACGAAAGAACAAAATCAAAACCTAAAAGATACATTCCTCCCCTCATCACCCTGCAGGAGGGTTCAGCTTTCATTGTACTGGATATTAAATCAAAGCTGCTGTGCATGGAAGCAAAGGGCCAGGCCCCAGGAAGGACAGTCCCATTCCCTGTCAGCCTCATCTTCCTGCAGGTTCCTGGGCCAGGAAAGCAGCCTTGGCTGAAGGAAGCAAGGAACAAACCTGACATGGCAGTGTCAGTCCTGTACAACCAGCAGGTACAGCCCCACAAACCTGAATGTGCTTTTGCTCTCTGGTCCCTCCACCATCGCTCAGACCCAACACACCCAGCAAACAAGGTGCCTGCAGGTGAGCTGTGGACTCTTTCCAGTGATACTGAAATCTAAAAATAAGATACTTTCTAGTTAAGCTTCTAAAACTCCAGTCACCCAGTAGGGCTCCCTTAGATTAGAATCACAGGATACTGTACCATAGAACCTCCTAAATTAGAGGGACTCACAAGGACCATCCAGTCCAACCCCTGGCCCTGCACAGACACTCCAACAATCCCACCCTGTCCCTCAGAGCGTTGTCCAAACCCTCCTGGAGCTCTGGCAGCCTTGGGGCTGTGCCCACTGCCCTGGGGAGCCTGTTCAGTGCCAACCACCCTCTGGGGGAAGAACCTTTCCCTGAGATCCACCCTGAGCCTGCCCTGACACAGCTCCAGCCATTCCCTGGGGGCTGTCCCTGCTCACAGGGAGAAGAAATTAAACATATTAAATAACAATTTACTGGTGCCTTCACAGCAGGGTGTTCCTGACCTTCACACCCAGATGGGATCAAGTTAAAGGACACATAAAAGGGCTTTGTGCCACCCAGAGACCCACTGGGAACGAGCTGGCATGGAAAACAGGGCTGCCAAGGGTTTGCTGTTCTACAAAGGAAAAGCAGTTGAGGTAAAATAGTGCCATCAGCCATTTTACCCACAAAATCCAGAGCAGCAGGTTCATTTCTCAGGAAGTGCTTTCCAGGAGCAGAGATGATTCTCTACCAGCTTTCTTAAGGGCTTTTATTAAGGGACAAGGGAGGAGGAGAAGTGAATTAGATCCTCAGCTTGAATAAAACCAGGTTGTTATTGAAGCTTTCCATGGCCCCAGATCAGATAAACCCTGGCTTGTCCTGGAATCAGGAGCTTAGCAAGGGGTCTCCAGCAGAAACTTCCCAGGGTTTGATCAGCGCCGTGACAAAGCAAATCCTAAATGCTCCCTCCCAACAATGCCTTGGCACCTCTACAAAGGCTGCTAAAGCACACAGGGGAGCTGCAGCTTTATCCTGAGGCTGTTTGAGCTTCTAAGGCTTGGGATCAATCGAGCCTGGAAGAAAAACGTCACTGAGGCATCGCTGCTCTGATTAAGGACTCCCTCCTGCCTGCCTACCCTGGCTGACCACGGGGCTTCCACGAACACCTTCCTTCCCTCCTTTTCACCTCCACTTCTCCTGCAGTCAAGGAACACTCTTTTTAATGGCCCACGAGAACAACTACAGAAGAATCCAGAAGCACAGCCCCTCCTGACCTGTTCCACTGGGCCACATCGAGCTCAAGTGATGACGCACGATCTTCCCGCTGCCTGAGGGGAGCGTTTTGAAAAGAGGGCACATTGCTGAGCTCACTTTGTAAAGCAGAGAACCCTGGGGAAGGCTCCAGCCACTTCAGAAGGGCTCTGGCTAAAATACACCTATAAAGATAGCAAGACTCCAGCTGGAGGTGGATGATGGGCTCTGAATATATTTAAACCCCAGGGGCAAACTTAGAATTAAAAGAAAGATGCAGAAAAAAAAAAAAAAAAAACAACCTCTTGCTGTTTTTCAGCATGCCAAAGGTTGTCTCACAGTTCAGCCCCCACAGCTCCCAAGCAATTTCTCAGCACAATTTCCATCAGCTCCAGCAGGTCTAAATTTCAAGTTAGAACTCTAAAAACTCTCTCTCTCGGCTCGGGAGAGGCAAAGCTAATCTAGGAAACGCGATCCCAGCTCTGCAGCGACGTTAGAACATCTCTGTGATCTGTTCACAGGCTCTGAGCTCTCGCTGCTGCCTCGACGCTGCTTTGCAGTGCCAGGAATCGTGAGCTGCTTCCCTGTCCTACTTTCCAGAACCGAAGGCAGGGATGAAAATAGAAAGAATCAATTTCCTTTCGCTCCTGCAAGGCTGGAAAGCTTCGAGCGGCACCGGCAGCGACGCGGAGGCTGTCGGAGAGCAAATGCTGGGGCTGGCAGAGTGCCCTGAGGGCTGTGCTGGAGAGCTCCGGGCACCAGGGCTGAGAAAACGAAGGAGAAGTTTGGCACCACGGGCCACTCCCATTGGGAATGTCCAGGATGCCACGTCCGGAGCGAATCAAGGTTTAGACGCTTCCCTGAGCAGCCAGACGATGAAGATTTGGCTTGTGCAGACTGAGCAGGATCTGGAAGTCAACATCTGTCATTTCTGGGCACACACTCTGGAATTTTGGCTGTTATCTATACCTGAGATCAGACTCCCCATCCTCACCCACCTGCTTCAGCCCTCGGAATAACCTGGGCTCCAGTGGGGCCCATGGAAGGTCCCAGCAGAGCAGAATTCTGTCCCAAAGCAGCTGGTCAGGAGGGGAGACAAAACAGAGGACAAGCACATGGAGCTTCCCTCCCTGCCATTTTTCCAGACTGTCCATCACAGCTCAAGGAACTGGAATCACTGCCTGGACTAACAGAGCATGACTTCCCTCATTTCACACTGTTGTTCTTGGCCAGCACCACCCACGTCCTACAGTTTCCTTGCCCATCAGGTAATATTTTCTTACAGTGCATTCCAGGGTTGGAACCCTCTCTGGATCCCCTACAAACACAGCATGGCTGGGGGAAAGGCTGCAGGGTGAAGTGCATCCACCAAATCCTACAATTAAAAGGGTTCTTCACCCTTGACAAGAAACAGGGTAACTGAGAAGGGAGCTCAAGCCCAGGAACTGCCCAGTTCTTGGCTGTTAATTTACACACCATTCAGGCTCTGTGGGATCTGCCAAGAGGATCACAAAAAACCCCAGTTATCCCTGGCGTGTCATTCCTCTAAGAGGGACACTCAGAGGACAAGCACCAATGTTTGACTATTATCCAGCAGGTGAGACTCATAACTGACCCTCCCCAGGCAGTGGAGGAGCATGGAGGGTTTCACAGAGGCAGACTGGCTGTTTTTCCTCCCTAAAAGGTGGTTTTCTCCTCTGCAGAGGACCAGGAGGGAAATCCTCCACCACAGTGCTGCATCACCAGCCAGCTCCTGCTACCCAGTCAGTTATTTCAGAACTATTGCACCTGCTATCCCTTCATTACTTTATTACTTCTGGTTGAATGGGGAAAACAACATCATAAACCTGTGTATAAATCACTCCACCAGAATAACAGCTGTGAAAATAGGACAGAGAGAATTCATTTGGCCCATCCTTCTGCTCTGCACTAAGCATCTCTTCAATGATCATTTTAAGAGAGGTTATAAAAACAAGTAACCATCTTTTAGTCTTTCCAGGGAGCAGAATCAGCTTTTTCTCACCACCCAACTGCTGCCCTTTCAGTTCAGTCCCAGTTCCAGTATCATGAGCAGCTTCTGCCCTTTCTAGCAGAAGACAACTTTACACATCTGAAAATAGCTCCCACATCTTCCCCTAACCTTCCCCAGGCTTTTTTTGTCTTTCTAGGGCAGTATTTCCACCCAGCACTCAGCAGCCTTTCTGTCCTCCAAGACCCCTCCTTTGCTCTGCCTTCAAAGGTGCTGCCAAAGCTTTTCCAGCATCAGGGAGAATGTCAGGGTTTCTTCCCTCCAAAAAGCCTTTCATGAACAGAGTTTATTTTTTTTGCACCTGCCTGACACTGTGCTGGCATGGGCAGCTTTTGATTCTCCAATGCCTGGATTCTTTTTCTCAGGAACAGCCACCCAGTCCCTGTCCCCTGGATGCAATTCAGGAGTTTTCAGCTCAAACATTTCTCTCCAGTAAAACCCTTTAAAAGTTGACTCTCTATGTTCTACTTACCTCCAAACTTTCTAACCTGTTGTGGAATGAGATGAGCTTTAAGGTCCCTTCCACCCCAAACCAAGGCACAAGGACTCTGAAATCTTATACAAATATTGTATTTCAAGTTCCTAAGACAATCTGAAGGCATTAACTGCACAGATCACCTACATACAGTCTATCTTATGCTCCTCTTTCTATTTCTAGTGCTGGTTCTAAAATAACCCCACAGGAAAAAAAAAAAAAATCTAAGTTCTCACATTTTTTGTACCAGTTTAACATCTACTTAGAATTTGGAGACCTCAAACAGCAGCACGAATGTGTTTCTCTAACAACCTTTTTTGCAACACAGTTCCTTAAAATATCTATTTTAGCATTTCTGTTTCATTGCAACTAATTAGCCACCCTATATGCAAGTCTAGAGAAAAACTAATTCCATCCTGAAAAAGGTCAGGAATTCGAGGCTGTGTTCTTCAGACACAGGGAGACATTTGAATTCTCTTACAAATAAATGTTTTGATTTGTACTATAAATGTAACACTCAAGCTCAACTTGAACTGCAAAGCAAAGAGATTCACAGCTCCACAGAGATCACTCTTCAGAGGGGAAAACAACTCTGCCAGCTGGCAGAATAGGAAGGGGGAAGAGAGAGAAAAGAGACACTGAAATAAATTCTTGCCCCAGATAAAAAGGCAGAATTAGAACCCAACCTTTGTGCAGAGCAGCCTTCAAGGCACTGCTCAGTGTTTGGGCCAGGTTGGAGCAACCTGGGCTAGTGGAAGGTGTCTATGCCCATGGCAGAGGTGGAATGAGATGAGGTTTAAGGTCCCTTCCAACCAAACCCACCATCCTGCTAATTTACAGTCTCCATGTTTATTATTAACACTGAAATCCCCCCCTGTGCAAGCAGGAAGGTGGGGTTAAATTCTCCCTGGCTCCTTTCCTCCCTTCTGGATCAGTCCCAAGGAGAGGGAGAGTTGAAAGGGCCATCCCAGAGAGGAGGTCACACTGTCCTACCCAGTGTGGGGGTAGTTCTGTGCAGGGGTGACACCTGCTCCCAGTTCACCAGCTGGGCAGGAAACCTCTGACATTAAACAGAGAGGAATGGACTCAGAGGACTGTTCAGGTGAACTCCAGGGACCAGAACTGCCTTAACAGCCCCCAAGAGAAGGTCAGAAACACTGAAGCAAAAACGATTCTTACAGGGAAACCAGGAAAATTATTTTTCATTGACATAACTCCTGAACACCTGATGAAACTCAAAATGATGAAATTATCCTGGCAATAACACAGACAAAAACCCCAAACTTTTGGTAACCTGAAAATGCATGAACGCAGGCTTTATATTATACAGTTAAAAAATAATTTTAAAAGTTATTATAGGTCCTAGGAAAGCAAAAGAATGCAAGTATTTTAATTAGGTTTGTTATTCTTGTAGGGGGGTATGTGTTTTTTATGAAATCTAGTAAAAAAAGTCTATGTCTTAAAGACAGTAGAAAGAAAAATCCGAAATAATTTGAAGTAACAGCATTAAAGAATTGCCTCTAAGGCCAGTGCAATGATTTAGTGCTTAGTTTAATGTCCCTGATGCACTTAAGGACCAAAGAATTAAATTTCAAGTCCGTCAGTCTCCAGATTTGCAGGGGAGAGGTATAATGTCAAATGAATTAAAGGAGATGGATGAGTTGATGGATTCAAAGGGAGCAATCACAGTCTTTACGACACAGACAGCTCTGGCAGTTGCAGAACGAGGATTGACAGCCTAAAAATGGCAGGAAGAGGGAAACCAACCCCCAAATATCAAAGCTCTGGAGATAAAGGTACACAGAAACAAGTGCTGACCTGGAGCCCCAGTGGGGAGGATGAACCAGCAACAACAATTTAAAGTGATTGCAGGAGTCAAACTTCCATTTCCTCTCAGCAGCACAGAGTGGTTTCCACTCTGCTAAACATGCACATCCTGCATTTAAGCAGAAGTTCTTCCAGAGAGCCAAGCCAGCCCTGCAATAAAAGCTGCTCCAGTTGATCAGGAGACAGAGGAGGGAAAGCTGGTGGGAGTCTGGGCTGGCTCCGCTCCGGCAGCCGAGGAGAACGCAGCGTTTGCTCAGCACGCATCAGTCAAGCGGCAAACCCAGAGGAGTCTGTGCTAAGGGGGAGTTTGAGCCTCTCAGGCATCTTTGAGACAGACAGAGCAATACTTTTAATGCTCTTACCTGGGGGAATTTGCGTTTGATGGATATCAGGGCTCCCTCCGGCAGCTTGGCCAGCTCGGAATCCCGGACAGCGTGCACCGTGGTGGCTCTGGGCTGGTGGGTCAGGGCCTCCACCTGCAAGGGCACAGCCAAAGCATTACCAACAGCACTACCAACTCACAGCAGGCTGCAGAAATCAAATGTCAGCGTGAGGAGACCGAACCATCCCCAGGAACCGTTCGCTCCGCTCGCACACAGAGCCCTGTTCGCCCCACGACCTGCCCCGGGCAAATTCACCCCAAAGCTCTCAGGAGAGCCCTCTGCCATGGGACAGCTGCAGTTTCTCCACAGATCCAGAACCCCCAGCCCCAGAGAGATGGTATTACAAGGGAAAGTTTGGTGTGAGCTCTGGCAGCGTCTCCAGAGGCACCGAGTAAGCTCAGCACCACAACAAGGCTGAGCTCCTCATCCACCAGTGGGGATGGTGATGAAGCCATCCAAGAGCCAGGAACACCCCCCTTCTCTGCTGCTCACTCTTGCCTCAGCACCACCCTGAAATACCTCCATTTTCCCCCTGGAGGCTGAATTCCAACAACCTTGAAATAATCAACACTTCCTAAAAATTAAACAGAGGGGTGAGACCAGACTGAAAGGGCTCAGAGCAACCTGGGCCAGTGGAAGGTGTCCCTGCCGTGGGTTGGAATGAGGTGAGATTTAAGGTCCCTTCCAACCCAAACCAGTCTGGCATTCTAGGGGCAAATCAGCACATTTTGGCCAGAAGTGAGTGTTGCTTTTCCATTAGTTTTTATTTTTTTTTACACATACATGTGCACCTGGGATGTGTTAAACAGGGATCCCAGAATGGTTCAGGCTGGAAGGAACCATTGGAGAGCATTCCAGACCCAGCTCCCTGCTCAAGCTCCTGGAGCAGTCACAGACTGTGCCCAGACAGGTTTTGTGCATCTCCAGTGCTACCTGCTCAGTGCCCAGTTATTTCACCCAGAAAAATTTCTTTTATAGAGAGCAGAAGTTTGAATAAGATGGTGACACAATGAGAATTATTAACAGGATGCTCTCCTTTATGGGGAAAACTTGGGTTCAAAAAGCAAAATGCAGCTGCCCCCCTCCCAGAGCCCCAGACCTGCCACTGCCTCTTGTGTTGGTTGGAAATGCAGAAATCCAGTTCCCTGGGGAAATATCTTCCCATGGCTCGTGAGTTTTCCTGCCAGGAGAGATGGAGTCACGGGGAGCTCAGGCCTGAGCTACAACATTTAATTGCTGAGGAACAGCCTGGTGCTCTGTTTTGGGAGTTCTGGCAGCAGGCAATGTTTACTGGGCTTAAAATCCATAGATCAGCCATTTCAAAAAATAAATGGTTGTCACTGTAGTAGCTGTAATTACTGAGGTTAAAACACAAACAGAAAAATCCCTCCCCAACTACAATTCACAGGCACTTCGAATCCAAGTCAACATGACTTTGCATTTTTAATTTTCCAGTAGAAAAAAGACAAATAATTTATCAGCTTAAAGCTGTTTAAAGGTTGTTTAGGGGTTAGGGGTGGTGGTGGTTTTATTTCTTTGATTGATTTGGTTGGTTTTGGTTTGTTGTTTTGTTTTTTTTTTTTTCCAGAATTTCCTCCAAAGCTTATGTTGGCACCAAATTCCTACACAAGCAATTAATTCCTTACAGAACTAAGGGCTCAGACATACAAAATGAACACTGTGTATAATAACATAACAATAAAATAATATAATAGTAATATAATAATGTAATAAGACCTTGTGCAAGGGCTGAGCTGGGCAGGTGCCCAGGTTTCCTCTGCTGTTCCCAGTACAAACCCAATTTCAAACATGCAACTCTGTGACCCCAATTCCACCCCAAGTGCCTTTTTGGAAGGCTCAAAACAGACAATCCAGCCAACCAGAACATCTAGAGCTCAAAACCTTGCCATTAGTCCAGAAAGCTGAGATGAACCTGCCAATATGAACTTGAATTTCTCCAGCACCGACTGCTCTGCACAGAAAACTGCACATTTAAAGCACCTCCTTTTTTGCAAGCCCCAGCCTTTGTTTTTTTAGCTCAGGTGCCAGGGATGTTTTGTTGTGTCATCACATTTTAAACTAATTATATAGAAGAGGGAGGGAAAAAAAAATCATCTTTGTACAGACATTTATGCAGAAACAAACCCCCTTCAGGTTCCCCAAAGGGTTGTAGAAGATCTTCTGTTTCATCTCTCTCTCCCCTATTACCAGCTTTTTATGGCAGTTTTTTGGCTCTGTAATTTACCTTCCTGCTCCTGAAAGCAGGTTAAGAGTTTCAGCTGTGAAAATAAAACCTTTCCTCCCAGCCAGGCACCACCTGAGCGAGTTTAATTTGTACCAGGCAAGAAAAAACACTCAAAGTGCCCGACATCCTTCGCCACAATTTCTGTGATTTATGAGTGCATAAAATTAACTGTGCTCCAAGGGGCTCCCAGGCCCTTCAGAAAAGATGAAATTTGTAAATTTGGAGAAGAGGGAATTAAAGTTTAACCTTAAGCACAGCCTCGGGGGAGGGTTTTTATCCTCCAAACTGTAACTTTGTCTTTTCCACAGAGCAGAGGCCACACAGAGACCTTTTCCAAACCTCCTTCCCACAGAGCCACTCAAAGCTCCAGAGCAAGTGGCATTTGCAGCACCACTCGTGCTCTGGACCCCTGCAATTGCTGGGAATTTGCTGGATGCCATTCCCAAGTAATTACAGAAAGTGGATCTTGTACTATTCTTATACAGAGGTACTATGTGAGTCTTTGATATTTTTATTGAAATACACCCCAATATTCCAGCATGGAAAATATCTGGGTCCCAGGCACTTGCACAGTAAGAAATTCAAACTGTGCTCTCCTCTTTATTGTTATCATCTCAGCTCCCAGTCTCTGAATTTATTAATTATCCCAATTATCTATTTAATAATTACCCCAGAGAGTTTGTGGCTCCCTGGAAGTGTCCAAGGGCAGGTTGGACGGGGCTTGGAACAACCTGGGCTAGTGGAAGGTGTCCCTGCCCATGGCAGGGGGGTATTTGGGAGGAGCTTTAAGGTCCCTTCCAACCCAAACCATTCCACAATTCCATGCTCTGATAAAATACTTCCTCTTCCCTGGAAATCCAAGGGCTCTCATGTGCCATTTGGACCATCTGTAGGATTATTCTCAACCTTCACTGCATTCTCCCCTCTTCACACCCTGTGGTTTAGAGCCTTCTTTGCACTGGTTTTACATTTCCTGCACAAATCCAATTGGTGTTCGACTATTCTCACCTTTTTTGGAGATCAAAACCATGTTAACATTGACTCAAAGTTCTCCCTCTGAAAATGATACTTTTCTACCTTGTATTTATTCTCAATATCCCATTTGAGGTGTCAACTATTCAGAGACTTTTATTCTTGCTTAGGAAAAAAAAAGTTTCATGTAACATGACTATTTAAAATCATTTCAGTCTTAAGTCACATTTGAATCCTTGGGCTCCTCTGCCCAGTGATCAAGTTTTCTTGTTTTTCCAGCTTTGTAAATAGCATAATACTCAGAGATCTGGCTTGAACTTTAATAAGAATAAAATCCACTTATGATCAGAAGCTCAACCCCCATAAAATTATTTCCCGGATCATAAAAAGAGCAATTTAACATTCTGATCACCCACCACAGCTGCAGCAAACACCACAAAACCACCTCCACAACAACATTCATAAACAAATGTCTGAAGAAACAGCACCATTATCTTCCAGATCTTATTTAACCTGACTGGGGAGAGCATTTATTTATATATTTGGTTTCATAATCACCCAAGGCTCTCTTTTGAGCTCCTTCCCAGACTACCATTAACAACACTCATCCCTGCCAGCCCAAACTCAGCCACAGCATTTGCTCCGTGCAAAGGGGAGCCAGTGACTCTCTCCCACTTCTTCTCAAGCTCAAGCCAACAGGATCACTTTTGCTCCAGGCAGTTGTACTGCTCTGCTCTTCTCATTTAACCTCCACTCCCCCTCCTCAGTTACAAGCCTTAAACTCGTCCCACCTCACTGCCCATTCTGGGGCTTCCCTTCCCGCTGTTCCTCCTCCCTCCCTCACCCAGTGCTGAGTGCTGAACCCACCACCCCTTCTGCTCCCCCTGCCACCTTGTTTGAGTCATAAAACTCAGCAGATCTCCATTACAGGGCTGTTCCCACTGGGAAATCCATCCCTCTGCCCCCCTGCTGGGCTCTATTTCAGCAGCCCTACACAAATGTTCCGTGTTCCATTCACTGCTCCGTCATCTCCAAGGTTGAGCCTTCGGCCCCACATTCACAGAGGCAGCAAGACCCCTCTCTGCCTCCATCCCACCCTCAGGAATCTGTCATCCATCACTGCCCTGGCTTCCATTCCCTCCAGTTCGAGGGCATTGCACAGGAAGCAACGTCCCAAATGCTGGGACAGTTTGAATCAGGGAGCACAGAACAATTTCCCCCCCAAAAAAACCTCTACAAATAGACCTCTGCTGTTTGCACTGCTTCAATTAATTCTGACAGGTTGGGATTCTGAGCAACCTGGTCTAGTGGAAGGTGTCCCTGCTCGTGGCAGGAGGTGGAACTGGATGAGCTTTAAGGTCCCTTCCCACCCAAACCAGTCTGGAATTCCAGGATTCTCACACCTTCTCTTAGTTCAGTATTAAATAGTGACAAAACCAGGTTTGCTGCCTCCATCCTGTACAAGGCACATGATTCACAATCCTGGCTTACGAGTTCTTCCCAAAGAAAAAGTGTTACTGTAAATCTTCCAAAGGGAGGGGAAAAGCAATTTATATTCTCGTGACCTCCTCTGACTTCATTTCCAACACTCATTCCTGACAGTTCTTACAGCTTTCCAAGTTACAGTTGGAAAGTAAAAACCGGCAAGTGGCATATTCTGCAAGTTGGTCTAATTACTCAAAATTCCTTTCTGAGCTACATCCAACAAACCCTTTGAATATTTGCCTTTGTGTGCACAGCCTGAGTGAAACACAGCCCTTCTCCTGCTCAGCCTCCAGCACCTCTGAGACCTCATGGAGGGCTCAAACCAGATCTGCTGGCACGAAAACCTCGCTTCTTGGTGCAAATTCAGCCTCCCTTGAACAAACTGTTGGGTGACTTCTTTACCAGTAAAATGCAAATTCTTTCCAAATAGTTTCCCGTGCAGATTATCTCTTTCCAAGAGAGTTTTCAATCATGTCCAGTGCACAAGGAGACACGTCTGGTCTGAATGAGCAGCACAAGTCAAGAGGGCCATGTTTGCAGTCACAGGTCTGTTCTCCCTGACCTCAGCCAGGGGCACATTTACACCCAGGGCTCTTCCTGTGCATCCCCATCCATTCTGCAGTACACTGCCTTCAGTCTCTCTTCACAGTGGTTTCTATTCCAACCAAGGATCTGTCATCCTCTCACACATCATGTTTCCTCCTCTCATATCAATTTTTCCTTGCTGCCAGCTCGCAAAAAGCAGCAATTGTTCCTCACCAAGGTAACTCTCATTTTGGCCCTTGTGCTGACACCAGCGAAAGCATCAGTGACAAGATGACTCTGGAAGCAGGTAGAACCCCAAGGATTATTAAATTATTTAGCTTAAACTCTTCGCTTTCCAAACCCTCCTTCATGACAGCCACAGTCACTGGCTGGTAATTAGCCTGACACTTGTATTTTCTTCTCTTCAGCACAAGCTCAGCTTCCAGCAGATGCTTCCAGCATCTATGGAGGGGGCATGGACTGTCCTGTGCAGGGGCAGCACTTGGGGCAGACCCTCCCCAGCACGACTGGGTGTCACTGGGGGTGCACAGACACCCATCCACCTCTGAAAAGACAGTGGACTCAGAGCTCCATCTGCCAAAAGTGCCTCCTCACTCCCTCCTCACACAACGTCCACCCTGGAAGGACCAGCACAGAGGGACACCCAGGGGTGACAGGGTGTGCAGATGCACCAGAGGGGGGATGGGAAGAAGAAACATCAACACTGACATCTGCTGATGGTTCAGGAGGCTCAAGAGAAGGGGCAGGTGACACATCAGCTGCACAGGTGAGACACCTGTACCTCAAGGGCCACCAACACCTGCCCTGCAGGAGCAGACACAGAACAGCCACGCGTTCTCACAGCAGTGTTTGCCAGACAAGGGCAGGAGCTGCTGCTGCGACTGAAGACAGTGATGTAACATCATCAATGTTACATGGAGGGCAACCAAACACAAGGTGCAACACTGTTTTTTCCAGGTTTAAATGCCCTGCTCTCAGACCCCCCCCCTTCAGCCCAGTGGCACCCACAGCAGCACAGGATGCTCCTCTCATCAGTGTCTCCTCCGGCCACGAGGAAGGACCCGAAACACCAACTTGTTTGTACCAGGAAAGGACAAAGGAGGAGACACTGCTGGAAGCAATGAATGAGTGGGAAGAACAACCAGACAAGCTGCAAATCGATGCTATTTGTGGGAGCAGTGCCAGCGGATGAACTCAGTACACCATGTACTCTTCAGAGTTGTTCTAACAACCACCTCCTGCAATCCTTCCTGTGCCAAGTTAACCCCGTGACTGAGGACACCCAGCCCTTCTGCTGTGTGCAGAGAAGGATCCAAACCTCCCTCTCATTTCTTTATAGATATATATATTAAAAAACTCATGAAAGACTTTCAGACACACATTCACACACGTAAGTCATGCTTGGTGTATCTTTATGTGGTTCTGTGCAAGTGCCATCTAAAATATATGTAAAATTAAAGAAGACTGAGCTTGCTGCCCTTTGTAATTAAGGCAGATGGAGTCCTGCTACAGGTACTCCCAAAAGGACTGAGCCTGCACTTTGTAGCAGTGCAATGACAGTCCTGTTGCAGCAGTGACGTCATTAAGGGACAGAGAAGAGAAAGATTAAAGCAGGGAAGGGAACTGATAACAGTCTGACCTCCTGCATTTAAGTTTCACTCCTTGTATTTCCATATGGCTGTAGAAAAGAGGGCAGTTCCATGCATGTTTTGCGCCCCTAATCCAACATTAGAGCCAAAACACCACCAAAAGCCATGTCAAAAGTCACCTGAGGGGCACACACAAAACACACACCAGAGCCATCACGTTTATCCCCGGGGTTTGAAGAGGATCTGGAAGTGCAGAGCCCGACCCTCCCCAGCTCCCCCTTCCTGTCAGGGAGTTGCAGAGCCAGAAGGTCCCCCCTGAGCCTCCTTTTCTCCAGGCTGAGCCCCCCCAGCTCCCTCAGCTGCTCCTGCTGCTCCAGAGCCTTTCCCAGCTCCGTTCCCTTCTCTGGACTCACTGCACTCCAGGCATTCTGATGAGGATGACAAGGATCACACTTCTCCCTCTCTCTGGGAGAGAGGAAGGAGCAAGAGGCAAGGGAAGTAAAAAACTGTCCCTGTGGGGGATCAGGTGCATCAAGAATTAGTTGCTATCTGGCCACCAGCACGTTATCACAAGGGAGTTCAGCTGGAAGCAGGAGGGAGGCACAAAATACCTTAAGGAGTGATAGTCCAGTGCATGAAATCACCTGCCTGAAACCCAGCAGGTCACAATTTCTGTCACTATCTGTCATCAAAGTTCCTAATACTCTCTACAAAGGATGTGGCCAAGGAGATAAAGCACTCTGCAGTGCTATCTGAGGCAGCTACAAAGCCAACTGATTTACCCACACAACATGAACACCAGATAATTTAATGCCAGATCCTGTCAAAGCTGTGCTGTGGTTTTCCCAGCCAGAACTGTTCCACAACAATTTGGAGTTCTGAGCAGTCTCATCAGCTGTTTAGAACTTGAGGCAAATAAAGATAAGAGAGGAACCGTTGCGGGTAAAAGAATAAATTATTGTAAAGAATCTGAAAAGTAGATAGAAGTCAGAAGTCTTCACTCAGTGAAGATGCTTGTAGGAAACCAAGGTCCATTTGGATGGCTCAGCTCAGTGGTTTAAATTCAGCCAAAACCACTCTCACAATGGGTTTGGAAATCAGGACACTGAGCTTCTCATCTCAGTCTCACACTAATCCAGCTGTGCAAATGTGAACTCCTTCCTCTGGCCTTCCCCTGCCTCCCCTTTGGGGCTGTTTGTGGTTTGGGTTGGGTTTTGGTTGATCAGGAGTTTCACTGGATGGTTTGGGTGTTTTGGGCTTTGTTTTTGTTGGTTGCTTTAATTACAATTTCACACCTGAGACACTGCTAGGGGAATAATTTTTAGTAATGTATTACCAAGACAGAAGGTGAAAGGTGAAAAGAAACCCTCCCCTTCCAGGGCCGTGTCTCCCAGCTCTGTTCCTGAACCTCATCCACCTGCAATTCCCAGAGCTCTGGGCTGTGCACAGGGAGCCGGAGGTGACACCAACCTGAATTCACCTGAAATAGTTTTGCAATAACTTACAGCTTTAGCAAATGAAGTAGACATGGCTTGACTAAGTTACAGAAATGCAAGTAATTGGCAAAAAAAAAAAAAAAATCAAAAAAGGCAAAAGCAAAGCAGCCTTAATGTGGAGGGTGCAGTGACATTCAGCTTTGGGGCTGCCTGATAACATTAATACTGATAAAGAACAAAAGCCTGACAAGTGTAATCCTGATACTTTCCTTTGTGTGATTCCTTTGAGGATTACTCAGCAATTAAAGATTTCGAACAGTGCTACATTTCAAAAGGACAGTGTTCCAATCCCCTAAGGAAATCATCATAAGCCATTTACAGATTCTTCTTGGGTTTCAACTTATTAGAGAGAAAAAAAAGCTGTGGACATTTAGCTGTCTTAATTGGATGAGCAGCTTAACATCTGAAAATATTTTAAATATCTGTTATTTCTAGAATGTTAGGCATGATTTCCTCTCCAGCAGGACCAGTGTGAGCTGCATTGGCAGCTGAGGGCTCCTTTTCTGCACTTTATCACTCATGCTGCCCTGTGCTACAAGAAAGTGTCAGTGAACAAAGGCCTTTCTGCACTTATTTTGCTACTTCATTACCCAAAAGGGACTGGGTATAGTTCTACTAATAAGAGGGACATTCTGGTTATTAAAGAGAAACGGGAAGTATCTTGAATTAATCAAACCATCACTGCCATTTTCCCCCCTCAGCAGGTATTTTTGGAAGCTGAGTGGTTTCTGGTGAGACACTGCAGACAGGGAGGTGCTCACCAGCCAGCCCAGCTCTACAGCACCCAAGAGCCCAGCTTGGAAAATCCTGGGAGTTCAGAGCTCTTGCTGAGGCCCCTGAGAACTGCCTGGCATTGAGTCATCCCACCAACAGCACAGCCACTCCCCAGAACTCAGTTTGGACAAAGCACTGGCTTGCATAAAAAGCTCACTGCACAGAAGGTTCCATCACCTGCAGGTATTTAAGGGTACAAATAACTCTAATTCAGCAGGAGATTATTATGGTTCTGTTGGGTTTGCTCCCTTCTCCTCACCCACTGCTGTCCCTCCAACAAGGCTAAAAGCAAAACAACACCCACCTCAACAGAGGCCTGGAGTTGTGACCCTGTGTTGGAACAACCTACAAACCACTGAATAACCCCCCAGTGCCAGCAGCAGTGCCAGGGGCAACACTGAGTGTCAGAGCCTGGGCCTGTTCACCTGCTGTCAACAGGAATAAAAAAAATAAATGAGTGAAAAGGAATCCTCCTCCTCCTCAGACAACAAACGAGATCAAGAGAGCAAGGGTAAAAACTACAATTTCCAGCAGTTAACCAAGATCAGAAGTAAAGCAGCAACACCCAGAAAAGAAAGGAGAGACTGAGAGAAGCATTTTAAACAAGTCACTTAGTGAAGAGAAGCCCTTTCACTTTATCAACACACAGTGGGCTTCTCTGAACTCCTCTGGGGTCACCTGGGCATGGCAGAAGTTAACTAAAAGAGAAGCCAAGAATGGTTTCATAAAATTCACATTTCCACATTTTTCCACAAATGCATCTGTAGCAACAACAGCACCAAATTAAAAGATTCCCCCCCCAAAAGGGGTCAAATCATAGTCTCTAGAAAGCAGGACTTCTGTCAGCTGTATTTAAGCAGGGAGGGAATTGTTGAACAGATTCAGCACTGTCATTTAAAAATTACTTGGAGATTTTTCAATCAAGTTTTTGCTTGATTGGACCAGACAGAGTGACTGGAGTCAACCATCAACAGGGCCATTCGTCCAAAAATGCTCCCAGGGAGTCAGGATCCTCTTCCCCTGACATAACTGTTCTCATCCCCCTCAGCTCTCCAAGGAACTTCACAGGGAATGCAAACCTCAGTCTCTGATCTGTTCCTCTCCCCCCCTGAATCAACAGACCTCAGGAACAGATGCCACTGAGTCAGTACAAGGAACAAAACCAGTCGAGCCCCAGGGTTAGTCGCTGTAGTGCAGGCACATGCTGGAAAATTATCACCTCGTCTGAAACCCTTCATCTCTCAGGGCTTTGCTTCCCAAAGAAACGGCAGAGCCTCTTCTCTTATGCAAATGCCACGTGGCATTTGGAACGTTCTGACACAAAGGAGGGAAACAAAAGTACAAAGCACACAAACCAAAAATCAACCAGGAGACTCCTGTCTGTTGGCAGTGCCCACAATTAGGGATGACATGGGAAGGACTTGCAGGGGTTCAGGGAGGAACAAGCCAAAGTTGACCAAAGTACCAATTACCAACAGCAACTGCTGATTTCGTTCCCTGGCAGTACCTGGAACCCTCCAATTATGTTAATCTCAGAGAGGGGAGAAAAAAAAACAAAACAAAACAAAACAAACCAGCCCTACAGCAGGTTTTTAAAGGTTTATAGCAGATTCTGCAGAAGGGGATAAACACATCTTTTTTAAAATGAAAAATACCATTTCCCTAATGCCCTGTGCAAAGGATGGCTGCATTAATCCTGGCAATCTCCTCACGTCCTCCCCCATGTTTTCCAAAGGCAGCCAGAGCACCGAGGCTCGTTCAGCAAATGGCACCGTGAGTCAGTGGGGCTGGAGCTGTGGGAAGGAAGGAGATGACGCCGTCCATGGAGGCACAAAAGTCTTCAATATGATTCATGTCACAACATGGATCCAAACAAGTGACTTCTGGTGCAGACACAAACTGAAAGGGTATTTCTGGGTCCGTGCCGAGGGACTCAGCAGCAAACACAGCACGTTACAACAGCAAACACATCCCAGTCCATCCAAATCCACCTCCTCCTTCCTCAGCAGAAAAACAGTTGGGCCAGCGTGGAATTTATGCCAAATCCAGCAGCAGTCCTTGCACAGGGAGGTGAAGGTCAGACCATGTCATGGAATCCCAGACTGGAACACCTTCCACTATCCCTGGCCTTGGACACTCCCAGGGCTGGGGCAGCCACAGCTTCTCTGGGCAACCTGTGCCAGGTTCCCCCCACCCTCTGAGCACCGTATGCTCCACTGTCACTCAAAACTACTTCCAGAAAGTAGAACAGCTCTGTTTTTAACCTGGAGCTCTGCAAGACTCCAGGAGCTTGACAGTGAAGCTGCAGATCACCAGGGGCGAAGGAAAAGCAGGGGAAGGAGCAGGAAAATGCCTGTATTGTGTCAAAACTGACAAACCCCTGTTCCCACACTGAAAGGCCTCATACCAGCATGATTAGTCACAAACGATCACAGCTTTTATTCCTGTCACACCGTGTCATTTTACCTTTAATGAGATATCAAAAAAAAAAAAAAAAAATTTGTGAGTGTTCCTAGAGCGTTCCAGAATGGACCTGCTCCTCCAAACATGATCCCAAGCCAACCTAACCCCTCAGCCAGAGCAGCACTGAGCTTGGGAAGAGATCCTTAAGTACTGTCCACAGAGAACTCAACAAATATTGTGCGACCACCAGCCCAACTCACCTCTGTCTTGTGGTGGGACCATCACCAGAACTGCCTCATGTTCTCTCTACAGTCCCTTCCCAATGACAGGCAATTTATTTGAAGTTATTACACAGGTGAAAACGAGCTGTGAACACACAGTGAACAGCTACAGAAACTTCACCCTCCTCACAATAAAAGTTTTTACTTCTCTCACGAAAAGTCAGATATTAGGTCAGCTCCCAGTCCCTCAGTACCCCAGACCTTTGTCACAAACATTTTATGATACAGACACTGTCAGAGACAAGCAGGTGTCCCCTGCTGATGGTGTTTTCCTGCCACAGAGAGAGTCTTATATCACAGACACAGCCCATGAGCAGGGAAAGAAGGAAAGAGAACCTCTTACACCAGTGGGAAACACCCAACTCCTGGATGCTGCCACTTTCAAAACCATCTCCTTCTGCAATCAGCATAGTCTTGGATCAGCTCTCTAATGTGAAATAGCCTTGGATTCCTCCTTCTCTTTCGTTTCTACAGAAAAGAAGTTCTTACCATAGAACTAATCCCAATTCTTGTGTTTTCTGGCTTCAGAGCTATGCTAATTCTGGCTATAAACAGATACATATTCAGTATTTAGTTTTCAACTCAAAAGGTAAAAAAAAAAGGCCTGAACAACAATCTCAGAACTTCAGAAACCTTCTGGTTTTAAATATAACAATCAAACAAGCCACACATATTTGTGATCTCAGACTCCTATTTCTGTTCTTAACTAGGTTTAAGAAACAAAAAAATGAACATAGAGAAATTCAACGTGGATAAATACCACAGTTTTGAAATCAACAGTTGCTTCAATAACTATAATAATTACACACTCCCTGAAAAACCTGACTAAGCTTTGAAGTCAGCTCTGCCAACCCTGAAGAGGTTGGACCAGACACTTCCAGGGGGGCTCAGCCAGCCTGAATCTTCCCGTGGCACTACATTTATCCAAATCCCCATTTAGAGCACATTCCTGCAATTCTCCCTGACCTGTTCTCACAGGCTGCACATCTTTCACTGGGAAAGAAAATAACCCACAGCACAGAGGAGCCTTGGGCAGGGCCCTGGGGTCTATGGGGCTTATAGGGCCCAGGGAGCCTATGGGACATACAGGGCATATGTGGCCTGTGGGGATCACATGGCCTACTGGTTTGGTTATGACTTTTTTTTTTTTGTTTTCTCTTCCTTTTCAAACCAAGTCCAATATCTACATCCATTAATTATCACATAAAGTTTCCAGGTAGAAGGGATTTTCCGCGTTTTGAGTTTGTGGAAGCCCTTAATAAGATTACTAACAGATCGGAGCAGGGCTGTGTTTGTCGAGTGTGGAGTCAATACCAATTTCCCAGCTGAGCAGTTCAGCTGTGACCCTCCCTCTTACCACTCCAATCAAGTCCCCTCGGCCGTATTCCCCAGTCAGGTGCTTTTTCCCATCTTCCATCCGTATGACGGAGCGAAGGCGCCCGTTCAACACGATGTAGGTGCAGTCAGACTTGTCCCCCTGCCTGCAGAAAGGATCAATAACCAGGATTAGTGAAGCATCTCCGCTCAGCAAATGCACTTGGAGCCTTTGAATAAGCTGATTTTCCCTACCTGGCTCAGAGGACACAGGACAGGGTTTAACTGAGACAAAATAAATAAGCAAACAAGAACCGGAACAGGCACCTGTTAAAAGGTGCCCTGGAAATATGTTTAATGTTTAAATGTGCAGGCTGTGCACAACTGCTTGAGGACAAGGCAAAGGAGAACAGCTTTAAACTCAAACAGAGTTTAGATTGGATATTGGGAATAAATTGTTCCCTGTGAGGGTGGGCAGGCCCTGGCACAGGTTGCCCAGAGAAGCTGTGGCTGCCCCATCCCTGGAAGTGTCCAAGGCCAGGTTGGACGGGGCTTGGAGCAACCTGGGCTGGTGGAAGGTGTCAGGGGGGTTGGATCTGGATAATCCTTAAGGACCCTTCCACCCCAAACCATTCTGTGATTCCATGACAGGTCTGGAAGTGGATGACCAGGGTGCACATGGGGGGACAACACTGCTGGTTGCACAGGAGTTTACTCCCACTGCAAGACCAGTGTGGATGTGCAGAGAAATCGTGCAGGTCAGAGAGAAAACTCCCAAGTGGCTCCAGATTTGGATTCCTTTTGGTGCACACACCAGGAAGCTTTTGCTATCCTGAGCTGGCAGGATTAGGGGCTGTGTTTGGAATGCTGATTTCCAGCATGTGGATGGAATGCCACACTTCTGGTGGTGCAGCTAAAACTAAGGAAGGAATTCTGAAAGGTTTTAATAGGATATTGACAGCTGTGAATGCTTTGATGCACAGAGTAATCCAGAACTTCCATTAGCCTTGCTGCTGCAGGTACAATAATAAAAATTACAATTACAATTACACAGATCAAGGCCTAAATTAGACTGTTATTCTCCCACCACTGCAGCAACCACGTAACAGCTCAATTGCATCCTAGTACAGATCCATAAAACTACGTTTTCCCAAGGTAACTTTTGCTCCTTAAACACAAATTTCCTGTTTTCAATTTACTACAGAATAAGCCTAACTGAATTACCTTTGAGTTTTGCTGTTTATTTTAGAGAGGCTGAAAAACTCCTTGTGCAATAGATGTTCATGCTCTTACAACTGTCTGTGTCTTAATCAGTTATGTCACTTAAAAAGCTTGCCAAGACAACAGAAAGGATGAGGAATAGTATGAAATAATTTAGTAACACCTGGAGACAAGAGACTGAAGCAATGCTGAAGGTACTGCAGAAAGAAAATTATCTTAAAATAGGCAGATAACACCTGATGGAACGGTTGATAAACATAGTCCAACGGGTTTCTCATCCTAGACATCAGCAAGGGAGCACAGCTCATTAACCAGGAAAAATTCAAACACACAATTCATCCACATCTCACCTGTAAACAGCCCGTCCAGCCTCCACCTCCATCCAGTCCAGGGCAAAGTCAATCTGCCTGACAAAGGGGGACATTCTCTTCACAACCGTGTGGGCCACCCCAAGGACCACACTGGGCTGCTCCCGCATGATCCTGGAGGGAGAAGGAAAGGGTTATTGCAGTGCTTCCCCAAAACAGGAACAGGTGCACACAGGTACCACCCCCCAGTGCAGCTGGGCACTCACACTGGCAGCAATTCCAAAATTACCCACAGGCACAACTCCACTGCTGCCATCACAGCAGGGATTCTCTGACTGCTGTCCAGCCCAATTCCCTTCTCCAAGTGCAGTGGGAGGGATGGAGCCATGTGATGTCCCCAGGATGATCCCTCCCTGCCCTCCTGCACCTCTCAGTCTCTCACACGTGCTCCCAGTTTCCCCCAGATATCAGAGCAGAATCTCTTTATATGCCAAGTCTGATGCTCTTAAAAATAAAAGGCCTGCTCTGAATTTCAAATGTTCCCTTTTCCCTGTTGCAAACACCACAAAGAACTGAAACACCTTCTAATAAAGCTCCTGATCTTCACACCGAATCTTTTGAGTCATGCCTAAAAGTCTCTAGTAATAAAGATATCATATAATTCAATACTTTCCCCAAACTGAAAAACTTTGAGAAGGTTCTGCCAGGATAAGTGCAAACTTCACACTGACTGTGAGGCCCAGGGGAAATCACTCTCACAGACACCTGGGAACTGCTCAGGAAAGTCTCATTTCTCGTTCTTTTTAAGCTAAAGATCACTGCATCCTGTCACTGTGAGTGAGCACTGCAATTCCTCCTGAATCATTCCACAGGATCACACACAGAGGTCAGGCTGTTCTTCTACCTGTTTAGGGCTACTTATCTTCCCTGTTCCTGCACAGCATCAAGAGCAGTTGATGACAGATCACTAAAACATAGCTATTTCACAACAGACAGGATGATTCACAAAAAAGGAGGTGTGTGCCTGCACAAATTGCACACACAGATGAGGGAGCTCTGTGAAACCCCTCATGGACAGAAACAAAAGGGGAAACAATGATAAATCACACAATCACAGAATGGCCTGGGTTGGAAGGGCCAAAGATCATCTCACTTCACCCTCTGCCATGGGCAGGGACACCTTCCACTAGCCCAGGTTGCTCCAAGCCCCGTCCAACCTGGTCTTGGACACTTCCAGGGATCCAGGGGCAGCCACAGCTTCTCTGGGCAACCTGTGCCAGGGCCTGCCCACCCTCACAGGGAAGGATTTCTCCCCAACATCCCATCTAACCCTGCCTTCTGGCAGTGGGAAGCCATTCCCCCTTGTCCTCTCCCTCCAGGCCACTGTAAATAGACTCTCCCTCTTTCCTGTTGGCTCCTTCAGGCACTGGAAGGCCTCAATCAGGTCACCCCAAAGCTTCTCTCCAGGCTGAGCAATCCCAGCTCTCCCAGCCTTTCCTCCCAGCAGAGCTGCTCCATCCTCTGATCCTCTTGGTGCCTCCTCTGGACTCTCTGCAGCAGCTCCATGTCCTTGCTGTGCTGTTCCCAGGGCTGGAGCAGCTCTGCAGGGGGGTCTCACCTGAGGGGGCAGAATCCCCCCTGTCCTGCTGCCCACGCTGGGGGATCAGCCCAGGGCACGGGGGGTTTCTGGGCTGGGTCATGTTCAGCCTCTGCCCCACCAGCCCCTCCAAGTCCTTCCCCCAGGGCTGCTCCATCTGCTCATCCCCAGCCTGGATTGATCCTGGGGGTTGTCCTGACCCAGGGGCAGCACCAGCACTTGGCCTTGTTGAACCTCATGAGGCTATTTTGTTAAGTTTTCTGCATCCGTGTTCCTCTTACAAGGAAGATGCCAGATTGCCACAACAAAACCTACTGAGGAGACCCTCACGAGGGAGCTCTCGCTGAGCACAAATCATGCCAGCTTCATATCCACCCTCACACCCTTAAACCACCCAGGAGGGGTGGAAGGAACACTGTCAGTCTTTGCAAGGAACTGGACTGATTGCAGTTCCTTGTGGACCACTGGAACCTGGCAGGATCAGAGAAAGTGCAAGTAGAGCTCCCTAATCCAAGACTGTGACAGCAAAAGCAGACTCACCAGGAGCTCTGCACTGCCTGGGTGTGGCACAGAAGCTGCCCTGCAGTTTCTAAACCATCAGTTGCCTCCTTCATCAGTCCCTTTGCTGCAGCTGGCAGGGGCTGTGGGTCAGTGCAGCACACAGGGAGCTTTCATGGACACCTGCTCTCCTCCCTCTGGGCCTCCAATTACTACTTTTCACAGGAATGAAGCCTGTAATTTCTTCAGCCAAAATCCCTGAGAGGTAGAGATCCTCAGGCACAGATCCCTGTTCCATACTGAGCTCATCACACTCGCATGTGCTACGAGGTAAATTAAACTGAACACCACCTCTTACAGTTGGCACTCTTGGAAATCCAGCCAGCAAACGGCATTACCCAAAAGCAGGACAGCTTTTCTCTCCTGACCCTCTTCTCTTGCCCTGATTTTTCCAAGCCTTCCGACCATCTCCTGCCCGAGATACCTACAGACACACGGAAAACACTCAGCCCTATCCCCCCTTTTCAGCTCGTTGAAAAGTTAAGTAAAGCCCCTAAAAGCTCCTGAATGGTTTAGCTCATTGGTTTTACTCCACTTGCTTATTTAGCCCTCAAAGTCTCCTCCCACACAGGCTGTCTGCTGTCGTCAATAAAAAGCCATTTACTCTTTCCCTCCCTCAGGATATGTATCTTAATACTTAATGCATTCAAGATGTAAACTACTAACAGGCTGCTTTTATTTCCACCTGGAGCTCTCTGCCATCTCCCTCAGTTCTCTACAAGAGAATTAGGACAGAAGGTAAAACCCACCCTTATGAAGGAGAAGAGGAAAGCAGATTTTTTTTTTTCCCTCATTATCAGCCAGGTTTCCTTCCTCTCACTGTGCTCTTCTGCTTGGCACATGCCTGGCACCGAGACAATCAAAATCCAACTCGTTTCTGAAGGGACCCTGAGGATTCTTTATTAGAAAGCTCACCAAAAACAGCAGTGAAAGGGCTGAACCAGTTTCTATGAAAGCCTGGGACAGCTCTGCAGATAGAACTGTGCCTGTGGCTGCCATCTGATCCTCAGCTCGGCTGGCAGGGCCAAACGAAAAGCAAAGTGCTCTGGCAAGTGCTTCTCTGCTTCTCTGGCAGGTGCTCAGGATCAGGGCTCTACTCACACTCTGCAGCACAGACACTTATTGAGTCACGGCAGCACCAAGGAAAAGTGCCCCCCAAGTGCCAGTGGAAAGGATTTAATCTGTTGTCCAACATCCAATGCGAAATTCTACACCCCGGGCTCCCTCCATTACTGAGCTCTTTGCCTGATGGCAACTCTTGACCATGTGCTTTCTGCTTCACCCTGTCATTAATTATTGAGGAAAAGCACAAAGTGCTCCCAGACAGTGAAAAAGGAAATAATTCACAGGAAAGGAAGAATGGAATTTTGGAGAATAATGGAGATTCTTGGCAAATTTCTTCTAATCTGTAACTTAAAGTAAATATAAACAAATTTAAAAAAAAAAATAACTCCTGTGAGATTCCAAGCAAAGGAGAAAGCCAGACTTTGTGGGGCTATGAGCACAGAATCTGGCATAAAAGTGGAAAATAAAACTTCTATCCTGTTTTATCAACAGGTGTTTCTTTCTCAGAGGGTTCAAAGCCAAAATGAACCAACCTGATGCTTTTCAAAGCCTTTCTCCAATGACACCTAAATGTGGGCACAGGAGTCAGAAGTGCCATAAAGTATCTGGGGTTCAGGACAAATTGTGAAGATGAAACACTGGAATATCAAAGAGCTTGTAAAATGCAGAGAACAGGCAACAGACCTGAAAGGAGGGGAAAAAAAAATATTTGGAAAGACCCCAAAAATGATGAAGAGGGCATGCTCTGATGGGGTCTTGAGCACTGACTGGTGAGGGGTTAAGGGAAGCAAAAAGATGGAATAAACAAGAAATAACTCCGTTCTTGAGAGAGAAAACTCAGGAAAATGAGCTTCAGCAAAGGAGAGAAATAACCCAGCCCTGAATATCAAAACAAACAAAAGAAACAGAGGAGGAAAAGGTGGAATCTGCCCGTTTGGCTGGGACAAAATAATGAAATTTCAAGTCAGGAACAAGTAGGAAAACAACAGCAGCAAAAGACAGACAGAAAAAGCAGGCATTTAGAAGAATAGGCTGATATTGCATGGAATGGCACAAGTGGGAAACATCCATCAGAAATTAGGCCACAGAGATGACATCCACCCCACAGACTGGGAAAAACGCAGCTCCAAGCACATGCTGAGCACAGCACGTTCATTCCACAGTAACAGCCTCTTGCCTGAGGTGGGAAAACCAAAATCCCACAGTAAGATTCTGGGGTAGAGTTGATTAGGAATATAAACAACCAGAATTATTTAAGAAGCGAGAAGTATGTAGGAATATACAACATAACAGTGGCCTAGAAAAGACAACCACCCCAAAAAGTCCTATATATAACTCAGGACTGATGGCACATTCCAGCAGAAGCTGAAAAAGAAGTTTAGAGAAGGAAATAGAAGTATTTAGGGCAAATTGTGCATGTGAAATAATAGCAGCTCAAAACAATAGGAACATGGAATAAATCAAGGGTTTTAATCATTATTATTGGCAACAAGGCTAACCACAGTCATCATATTGAGCTTTTAATTAAGAAATACCTATACCCCCCATTAAGTATTGAGTTCCAAAGTTATGTGCTACTTCCAAGGTCCAGGAAGGAACCTGTCTTGCACTGGGGCATTCCTGTTTGATCTGTTCTATTAGTGAGCATTGAAACCCCACAATTACACCCAGACCAACCACTCACAACGCACCCAACAGCCTGGGCTGTGTTAGGGAATAAAACTGGGGAAGTTTTCCAGCAAAAAGAAATAATGAATCCAAGAGAAATGGCCTGACAAAGCAGCACTTAACCCAGCAAAGCCCAGGCTCTGGCCAGACCCTCTTACTTGGATTAGGAAGTATATGAATCTTGGGTCATAATTCCCACCCTAACAGGTAAGACCTTGAACAAAGGAGATGTCACCATTTAATATTCCCATGTTCTCCTCCTGCTGGAGATAAAGCCACCTGACAGATGGATGAACCCCTCCTGTAAGCTGTGTGGTTTGCTGGGGGATGTGCTGTAGCAGCACCACCCCCCACACACACACCCCACTCACAGTCAGAATCATGGAATCATCCAGATTGGAAAAGACCTCCAAGATGAACTGAAGATTGACTGAATACCTCCATGCCCCTTAAACCACATCACAAAGTGCCACATCTACACCTTTTTGGAACACTTCAAGGGATGGGGACTCCACCCCTGCCCTGACCAGCCCGTGTCAGTGCCCAACTACCCTTTCCATAAAGAAATATTCCCTAATACGCAACCTGAACCTCCCCTGGCACAGCTTGAGGCCGTTCCACCTCTTCCTGTCCCTGTTCCCTGGGAGCAGAGCCCGAACCCCCCCCCGGCTCCCCCCTCCTGTCAGGGATTGCAGAGCCAGAAGGTCCCCCCTGAGCCTCCTTTTCTCCAGGCTGAGACCCCCAAGCTCTCTCAGCTGCTCCTGCTGCTCCAGCCCCTTCCCAGCTCCCTTCCCTTCCCTGCACATGCTCCAGCCCCTCAGTGTCTCTCCCATCATGAGGAGCCCAGAACTGCCCCCAGGATTTGAGATTTGGCCTCACCAGTGCTCAGCACGGGGAGGGGGCAGTCACTGCCCTGCTTTTCATTCAAAAGGGTCATAAAAAATTAATTAAAAAGAAAAAAAATCAATACACGTTTTAATGGCAGAACTCACTCATAGAAATGGGACTTGGAAATGGACAGGAAGCTGCAGTCTCTGTTGGCTTTGATGGTGAAGATCAGTGGCTCCCCAGTGAGCACGGCGAGCTGGCCCACGAGCTCCCCGGGGTGGGTTATGAAGAGACAAGTGTCCTCCTCAGAGTCAATCTTCCTCTGGTACACATGAAGCATCCCCGAGACCACAAAGCAAACATTAACATCCTGCAGCAAATGGAAAAAAAAAAAAAAAAAAAAAAAAAAAAAAAAAAAAAAAAAAAAAAAAAAAAAAA
>NW_020956316.1:84561-138363 GCF_003031625.1 Empidonax traillii | reverse complement strand
GGTGAGAATTTTTAATTTATCACCACCAAAGTGTATAAATACCTCACAGAGGGGGGCAGAAACCCAGGCAGATGGAGGTTCAGGTGGTGCTGACTCACCTGGTCCCCCTGCCTCGACAGCACGGTGCCAGCAGTGACCTGATGCAGCGTCACTTTGCCGTTCAGCAGCGCGGGATTCTGGAGAAAGAGGGGGGTGGGAGGCACAATTTACTGCTCTGTGCACAGGTGAAGATCCAAGAATGTGAGGAAGCATCCAAACGAAGCAAATAAGAATAACTACTGAAGTTACTAAAGACAGTGTTATAAGCGTTTGACTCTCTTTAAAATATGGCACTTATTTTTGTATTCCTCTACCCAAGAGATATTTCTTCCAGAAGAGAAAGGTTTGGTCCATTTCAGTTGATCAAACTTGGATTCTTAAGGATTTTCCATTTCTCAGTTTTTCCCTCAGACTCTTTTGATGATCTATGATGAAGAGACCTGTATCAACTGGCATGAAAATCACAAAATATGAAGTTACTTCCAAAAGAAGGTGAAACTAGAGGAGACTTTGTAAATCATGGAGGAACTGGACAAGAAGATGCAACACTTCCTTTATCCCAGCCCTTCCCTGAACACACAGCTCAGCTGTGCTGTATGTGTGGAGCAGATTTTCACACACACCGTGGAACAAAAGCTTCCTCAAGGTCATGAATTCCTGGGTTCAGGCACACATGGGTTGCACAAAAGAGCTGGAATTTCCCTCCCAACTGAAGAGCACATGGGAGAGAGAGTTATTCTAAAGGCCACCCTCAGTTTGGACTCAATCCCATCCCCTTGGAATGGTAAGGAGCTGAGCTGGTTGAGCACAGCACTGGATCCACAGATTCCCTTCCAGCTCCAAAGCCAGTCACCACCACAAGTGGCACCTGAGTGCATAAGCAATTCCCAGTTCACCCAGGTTTGGGGAAAAGTGAATTTCTTTATCAGAATCCCAGGTTGGTTTGGGTTGGGAGGGACCTTAAAGCTCATCTGGTTCCACCCCTCTGCCATGGGCAGGGACAGCTCAGGCTGCTCCAACCCCAAATCCAACCTGGCCTTGGACACTTCCAGGGATCCAGGGGCAGCCACAGCTTCTCTGGGCAACCTGTGCCAGGGCATCACCATGCTTATAATGATTTCTTCCAAATATCTAACCCTGCCCTCCTTCAGTTTAAGGCCATTCCCCCTTTGTCCTATCACTCCATGACCTTATCCAAAGTCCCTCTCCAGCCTTCTTATAAACCTTCAGAAGTTCAGCATTTTACCATCACCACCCACACGGGCTGGGGCAGAAAACAAGGCTCAGTTCTGGATTCTTGTGTTCTGCTGAAGCCTGACAGGGCAGTCCTGGCTCTCTCAGCGTATTTACCTGTGCACAGGGCTTGGCCACAGAGGCAGAAAGAGCTGCACTCACAGGAAGAACCAACTCAGCACAAGAGCAGAGCAGAACCTGCCCACAGTCATTAACCTCATTGCAGCAGGAAACCAGCGGAGCAGAGATGTAAACACTCCACACTCGTAATTGTTCTGCCAGCTTTGAATTTTTGGGTTGAAAGAAAACAGAGCAAGTGAAATAATCACAATTATTCTTCACACCTACTGCTGATAAAAGAACATATTTTCATCAAAAGATAGTTTTATTGAAGCCCATCTGTTTCATGGGAACGTACCCAATGCAGAGAACCTGACAAGCACCTGTCAAAATATTTCAGTTCAGCAACGGCAACTCAACTAATTTCTATAATTTTTTTTCCTCTGTTTATGTATTTATGGTTGTACAGTATTACCTATCCTTAAAGACAAAGTTGTAACTCTGAAAGCACCCCTCAGTAAGAGAATAAAAGCTCCCTCGTGAGTTCTACTTACCAACAGGATTTTGGGGCTGCATTGGGTCTAACAAAAATTATTGCAAAGATTTTTCTTCGTGTCTAAGACTACTTAAGTGTTGGAATAGATTGCACAATGAGCTGTGAAGCCTTATCACTGGAGATCTTTAAGTACAGCTGAGCCAAAAACCTGCCAGAAATGACTTAGCAATATTTGATTCTGCCTCAGGCACGAGAAGAGCCTCACTGACCTCCAAGCAGACCTTGATATCCTCCTTTTCTCTGCTATTACCACCCCATTAAGCAATAAAAGAGCTGACAAACAAGATCCATCCTGTCCAGTCCCTTCTCTCTTGAATGGGTGAGCCCAGCAAGCCCAAATTCAGCACTGCTGGAAGTTACTCTGCACTGGTCCCCTCCAGCCTCCTCCAGCCACCAGCTTTGAGGAAAACGAGTCATTACCACAACAAACTCCATTTCCCAGCAAGTGCCTTTCTTTGCATTACTGTAACAAATGGTTGCAGCAGGAAACTTCACAAATCAGGTAACAGTATAAATTACAGTAACAAATATAACAAGTGTTATTTTTGGATAACAAACCAGGAGGGCTTATGATGCAAAAGAGAAAATACAAACCACTTATAAACAATAAGCAAACCCAGTAATTAACTGGGACAAATAACTCCTTTGGCAAAGGAAATTCCCCTATAGCTCACACAGAAGACATGCCCTGCAACACTGCTTAGTGTCATATCAGAACTGCAGACAAAGCTGAAACCATGTAAAAATTGTGTGAGGTTGAAAACCATTCATGACAAATCTAAGGAATTAAAGTTATTTAAAACAAAAGGAAAAAAAAACCAAAATTTTAATTCTGAAGTCAGATACCTAAAGGCCATTTGAAACAACCATGCCTCTCTCCAACAGTCATTTATCCCCTCCTCTCTCAAAGTATCATGAAAATAACCCAACAACCAAAATACCCCCAAACCTACCACCATCTGTCACCAAAACATCTTTATTTGATTCACTCTGGTTGGCTGCTCTGCAAAATGACAATTTAAAATGCTTCCAGCCAGCTGAGAAATAAAAGATCTCATTTTTTACCAGGCCAGCTTACAGAATTCATTTTCATCTTTTATGTAAGCAGTGTTGAACACAAATATTTTGCACACAGCAAGACTTCTCTTCCACTGCCTGTAAAAGAACTTTTACTATCCTGTCTGGGAAAAAAATTAAGTTTTCAATGAGATCCCTGGTATTTGGCTACATCCCATCAGATTCCAGTTTGCTTGAGAAAAACTAAAGTTGCTATAATCCCAAAGTTTGAAAATCCTACCTTGTTTGATTGTTATTTAGATCTTCACCTTACAAACACTGCCTATTAGGTGCTGCATTTCAAGGATACTGTTGCAATTAACTTCATCTCTAAACTGCTGCTTGTTAATTACTGAGAAATTTATTCTAGACCTTTAAAAAAAAAAAAAAAAAGTGCTGTAATCACTTCAATGATCTCAGGATTTCTGCTCATTATCTGATAGTTCTATCAAGAACAGGAAGCTGAGCAGAACAGATGAAGGTACCTAGTCCTAGTTCTCTCCATCTGTAACAAGAATTTCTTCTAAGATAAGTCTGTAGCCTTTCATGAGGATATAAATGCCTGAAAATTACCATAAGACAGGTGAGTCTCCTGCAGCCAGACCTTAGATCAGTGATGATGGGGAGCCTCGAGCCTCCCAGCTGGGAGCTGAGAGACCCTGACAGGGATTTGGAAATCACAACGGGAATCATTTGGAAATGGGGAGGGAATGTCAAAATCCAAAAGTAAAATCTTCTAGAGTTCTACCAAGTGCAGTTTGGTGACAGGTCTGGAAGCAGAGGAGGGGGTGCAGCAGCTGTGCCCAGCCCCTGGCAGCACCAGCAGAGTTACTGCAGGACAGGCTGGGACAAACCAGGGATGGCTGTGACGGACTGAGACACATGCACAGTTTTCCCAAATTGTCTGATTAGCTGCATGAACAGCTACAGCTCCATAATGGAATGCAGCTGGAATCACAGGAATGATGGAAACAATCGCTTTCATCCCTTCTTCCAACATGAAGGGGCTCAGCAGGGGCTGAGCTCGGGGGGGACTGGGAGGTCACCAGGCACAGGACCCAGCTGGGAAATGCTCCCAGTGCCACTGCCAAGCACAGAGACTCCACTCCAAAACCCAAACAAGCACTTGGATGCTGAGCCAAGAGCATTAATGGATTCAGTAATCACCTGAATGCCTTTACATAACTTGTTCACACACTGTATGTGAGAGCACAGAATTAGAAGGTGGCAGAAATTGCACATTTGCTGCTCACAGGGCTAAATCTGCACACAGTGAGAGAAGATTCATGCACTGCATTCCAGCGTGGTCTGCTCAAGTGGCAGAATAATTCAAATTTACTTCAGCCCTTCTAATAACTTCAGCAACTATTGAATAAAACATTTGGCTCCTCTACAGTCCTGGGGAGACAATTTACTTTTTAGTTCCGGGCAGAGTGAGATGAAAAGCGAAAACAAAGCCAGTTCTCCCGGCAATGACTTACATCGAGCTTCATCAGGGTTGAGAGGTCCTTCTTTGCTGCTTCAACCATGGCATCAATGTGTTTGGTGTTACAGGAGTCCTGCACAGCACTGTAGTGGAAAACTGCTGAAGGAGTCTCTGTCACCGTCACAGTCTTCTTCAGGATGGACTGCAAAGAGCAGAAACACACAACAAGGATCATTTAAATGTCACAACCAGCACTCACCCAGCCAAAATGGGCCACATCACGTGTTCTCTGCCCACCACAACTGGTGGTCTGTATAAAAGAAATCTAGGTTTCCAAAAAAGCAACAGCTTGCTAACTTCATTATCCCTGTGTTTTCTTCTGACGCTCGAGCCAAACAAAGTTACTCATCACAGCTTGTGAAAGGGAAGAGTAAGAGACTTTTAAGAAATGGGGCAGCTTGATGGAACTAAAACTTCACCAACACAAAGATGGAGGAGAAGGAAAAACGTCTGTCAAGGTCACAACGAGCAACAGTTTCACTTCAATGTTTAGTCTGCAGCTTCATAATTCAAGAGCATTTTTGTGCTCTTGACTTCCAGGTCAGCATTCATAAAAATCAGACCTCAAAAAAGAAAAACAGATTGATAAACAGCAACTGGAAACCCCTAGGAAGTTCACAGGCTGATATGAGTTTTTAGTTCCTTGCTGCAAAGCGCCAATCACAAAAAATAGCACCAAAATCTACTGAAACAACTGTAAGTTAAAAAATAATAATAATAATATAAAAAAACATTCAAGGCCAGGTTGGATTTGGGCTAGTGGAAGGTGTCCCTGCTCATGGCAGGGGGTGGAACCAGATGAGCTTTAAGGTCCCTTCCAACCCAAACCAGTCTGACTCTGGAAGACCAAACATCCCAACCCCTGCAGAGGTACAAGGGCAACGTTTCAAAGGAAGAGAACACTGGAATGACTCCAAGAATAATGATGTACAAGGCAAGGGACAGGCTGGACTCCCAGAGGATCAGCCAGACCCACCTTGGCCGTCCCGGGGCTGCCGGCAGCGTCCTCTGGCACCAGGTGAACACGGGCCCTCTCGTAGGCCATGTCCATGTCAGACTTGGCACTGCTGGAATTATCTGAAAACAACGTGAAAATCTTGGATTAAGCACCTCCTTTATTACAGTTCCTCAGAAACAGCAGAAAACACACAGAGTGGAGCAACTTTAGCAAGAGGCATCTTTATATTCTCATTGATTCCCTTTGACCTGGAAGATTGGATGGGAACTTTGTATCTTGTCATCTGAACTCACTCGTAGATCTTGTCCCAAAACTCCCAAACCCATTATTTTACAGAGTACAATCATCATTTTGGGGTAGACCAAAGAGAGCCATTCACATCTGATAATTTTCATGGAGGCAAATCCACCAAACAGAATTTCCTTGTTGTTTTCAGGAAGTGATTCTCATTAACCTTTTATCCACCAAAGAAAAGAAATTTTTCTGTACCCAATAAATTGCAAGAACTTTCATAGGGAAGAACATTATGATCAGCAACTTCTTAAGGTCTCTACATACAAAGCATTTCTCCTTTCTACAACTTGTCCAAACTGTGGTGCTGAGAGTTCCATAAGAAATTCCTTAACAGGGAATTTACTTGATTCATGAATTTGAAGTCACCACAACCTGTATTCCTTATTTCTCAATTTAATACAGCTTAATTACATTAGCTCCTTGGCTGTCTCATCCACCTTCCAGGAACTTCTCTGAGCTAATCAATAATCCAAACATAATGAGGAAACTCTTCCTATTTAATTAAATACTTAGAGCAGGATTCCCCCACATCAGTCTGAGGATTTACAGATGAGTTTAAGAGTCATTCAGAAATTGCAATTTCCATCAGCAAATAAGCCTATAATAATTTCCATCATATTTCCATACTCAATATATTTCCAAAATAAGACTATTTTCTCCCTTATGCCTTTTCCCTTCTGTCATTGTTCTTATACTTTTGCTTTTATAAATACAAATTGCTGCTCAGCAGTAGGCTGGGCCTTTAGGAAAACCAACTGTCTTTCCTGACTGGTAATTTTTGTTACCCAATGAATTCTGAGAGGGCTCAAATTTTTAATTTTCCTTCCCAATCTCCCTCTCTCTGCACACACGCACTCGAGTGTTGCCCAGAGCTTTGGGAACTTGGTTTTTGTAAACATGGAGCTGGCTTTTATTTACAACCCTGTGATACATGATCACGTGAAAATATCACCCCTCCATGAAGAGCTGCCCATAAATTTCATTTTAAAACCACAAATCTTTTATTTCTGTAGGGGTTTGACTCCTGCCTCCCCCCCAGCTGAGACAAGGGGAGAATCTCACTGTCCCAAATATTCAGATCTACCTCTGAGTACTCTTTCCCATGCCATCTTGAGGAAACTGCCTCAAGTTGTGCCAGGGGAAGTTTAGATTAGATATCAAGAAAAATCTTTCCAGGGAAAGGTTGTAAAGCACTGGTACAGCTGCCCAGGGCAGTGGTGGAGCCTCAGTCTCTGGGAGTGATCAAAAACCGTGTGGAAATGGCACTTGAGGACATGGGTGAGTGGTGAACACGGTGGTGGTGCTGGGTTAATGGTTGGGCTTGGTGAGCTTGGAGAGGTTTTTTGCAGCCTTAACAATTCTGTGATGTACAAATGTGAACCAATCTTTGCATGTAGGAAATCCACGTGTGCCACTGGGGTCGTAACAACATCCTTCGATGATCAGCCTCCAAACAAGGAACCAAACAAGGTGACCCAAAGATTGTTATCAGCAGAACTTATAAACCATAAAATCAGAAAAACAAACAAACAAACAAACCAGCCAAAAAGCTGTTGGTTTTATTAACTGAATTTCATTTCACTGTGGCATTAAACACCCTAAATCAGCTATAAACAAAAAAGCTGGGATTGCAGAACTAGCAGCTCCCTATGGGCTGATCTGCCTCCCTGTCAATCACCCTGACCCCCAAATGCCAGCATCAGCAATTCCTGAGCCCCAACACACCAAGTGCCTTTCCAATCTAAACACACACCTCTCATGTAAAACCCAAATAATCCAATAATGGGCACGTGGGCACGGAGAGCATCCTCTGCACATTAAAAACTCAGGGAGGGGAGAACGAGGCATTCTAAGAATGAAAGCTTATGTCTACTAGACTTCTATTCAAAGCAGAATCTTCATCTCAGTCGTAGGGATGAGCTGCCCACACAGTGATTAATTAAACTGTCTTGCTGCTCAAACGGGAGTGGGAAAGGATCCGGCAGAACGAGCTTCAGCTGCGACTGTTGAGTCAAAGGAACAGAAGGCAGTGGGAAACAGGAGTGGAATGTGATCCTGTGTGAGGAACATGTGCCTGCTGCTATCCCACACACTGCTGGGATGGAAGTCACTGCAAAAACAATGGCAGCTGGCAGCATTCCAGAGCCTCTTCCCTGCCAAGCACTCATCACTGCACTACCTGCCCTGCCTGCGGCGGGTGGGCCCACATTCCCACAGGGCTTTGGGAATTGGAGGGGAAAAGCAGCTTCTCTCAACTCTTGAGAAACAAAAAACAACAAACAAACCAATAAAAGACAGCTGCTATTTAACCTTAAAATAAAAGCTGGAAGACACACTTCCAGGAACAGCAAATGGGTGAATTTATCACAGAAACGGCCTTGCTGATTTGCTTCCTTCTTCTAATTCCCTCTGTCCAGCAGGTGCTTCACATGAATTAATTCCATCTTTCTCCACAAAGGGTTAGCACACTTGAAAAGCAGAGCAGCCTGAGTTGGCAGGATCCTATCCCCTCATCTACACAACTGCCATGCTTCCAGTTAGAGACTGCACAAAAACCAGGAGAACAAATTAGACCCCAACCCCAGGAGCAACGGAGGCAAAAGTGTTTTCCCCAAAAGGAATTTTTAGCAGTTTTTTGTTAATTCTAATGAGCCAAGTAGATCAAGGAGATGCTGAGATAACAGCACCTGCATTATTCTAATACAGACTGTTCTCTCCTCTCTGAATCAGTAATAAACATAATCAATATTCCATGGAGCCTGAACACACTGTAAGGCAATGGAACAGAATCTGAAGCAAGATCTTGATCTTTTCATTACAGACATCACGACACTTTCTGTGCAAACTAAACAGTACCCTCAGTGCAGGGAGCAGAAATCAGCTCTGCTAACTGAGGCAAATCATAATTACCCGATTAGATATGCTCCTTCTGTCAGTAAAAATTAATTTTCTCTCTCTGCTAAGGTCAGTGTACATTGACACAACTCTTGTGACACCCAAAAGGAGAAAGGAAGGACAAATGGACATATTAACAGAGACCATTGCAGGGATCCAGCTCCGAAGAACATGCAAGGACTGTCCCTTACAAATGTCACAGGGCTGCACAGGCAGAGCTCACTGAACTGCCCTGTGTTCAGGGCATTACCTAATTCACCACTGAATCAACTCTGCTGGTATGTTATTTATTGCACAGTGCAAAACAACCTCACACGCAGGAAAATCAAGCCATGCCCCCTTTCAAGTCAGGGGATTTTTTTTTCCCCTGGTTCAAAAAGATGAGGTACTGACCAGTAGCCAAAAATTTTACTTCTCCATCACATCCATCCCTCTGGACAGTAACATGGAAGCTGTGGAAAAATCTAAGTGGGATCGTGTACACTTGCCCAGCAGGAACTGAAGAGGAAACAAATCAGGCCTCCAGTGCTAAAAATTAAGGCACTCCTCGTTCCTCTCCTCCCTGCACATCCCCAGCCTAATGGGACAGCAACAATTGACACAAACCCTGCCCTGGGCAGAGCTCTCGGCACTGTTTGCTCCCCCAGCCTGTGCCCCTCCTTTCTCCTTGTCTCCATACTCTTTAACCCTCACAAAATGTTCTTATCTTCTAAGCTATTTAATAGCCAAGGTGAGCAACAAAAGTATCTTCCAAAGTACCCAGGGCACCTTTATTGCCCTGATGAAACCTTTTATGGATTCTCTGTTAACAGTATCTAAGCATGACCTCCCAACTCCCTCCCAAGGGTCAGTCTGGCACTCAGCTAACACAGATTGATGCCCTCCCTCTGGGATTGCCACAAGTCCAGTTTCCACACCTTGGAACACAAAGCTGTCCTAAACACCTGGCCCAGAGGAAGATGCCTACACAGTGGAGATGACTAAAATTGCCCTAAATACCGATACTGCAGCATCAAACCAGCTCTGCCTCATAAATGTCTCCTCCCAGCCTCCAGTGATCAATCACCTTTATTATCCACTCAAAAAAAAAAAAAAAAAAACAACCAAAAACATTCCCCTAAAAGCAGCAAAGCCATGTGTAATGTGCTTTTTGGGACAATCAGCCAAGCAAGAACCGTGTGTCATCTTTTGTATGAAAGATGATGGCACATCATCATAACTCACTTTGTTTCAGTTATACCAATTAATAAAGCTCTTCATTTGCAGGCCTTGGTAGCCAAATTACTGCATGTTCCCCATTGTTAATAATGACAGCAAGGGAATGCTCTCTTGGATAATAGTCCACTTGTTACTTACTAAATAAATTTCTGAAAAATGAGTTAGGAAGCAGCACTACTGCAAAAGGATTATCTACCATAAACAGGTCTGCAAGATGATTATCTACCATAAACAGGAAGATTATCTACCCCAGCACTCCAGAGATCATGTGGTTTCCCCCCATATGATTAGATAAATTATACATTTCCCACAATTTTGCCAAGCACTACTTACTAGAAGCCTCTGCAGACCCTGCATAGGGAGGTGATGAAAGGCTTCTCCTGAAAATATGCTCTGAGTTTTCTGCACCAGAAACCTTCAACATATCTGGAATTTAGAGACAAAAATTACACAAATGTAAAAGCAAGGTAACCTCAAATAAAATAAGTTTCACTGCCAGAAAGAACCTCTCACTACCCACTGTGTTAAAAGTTTTGAAACATTAATGTTAAACATTGTTTAAACCTGTTTCCCGGTTTTGATTTAATTAGGGGTGTTTTTTTTCCAGGTGCAGAGGCAAAATTCAACTCTATTTTCCTGGGTTTACCTTCAGTGCTGACATTTTAGCCTGATAAGACACATATCCAGCAATTCTTCTGCTGGTATCTAGAGTGCACAATTTTCCCAGCTCCTCCTATGCATTCAAAATTAGGAGTCCCTTTTTTCCTCCTCCCCCTCATCCCTCAATATAATTAACAAGACAGTACTAATTTCCCTTTGGAGCTAAGGGTCATCCAAAGGCTTCAAAACTGAAACTCATCTAAGGCAGTTCCTAATGAATAAAATAAAAATCCTCTGATCAACAGCAGTGATATCAATGGTCGATCAAATCAACAGGACAAGTGGGAATGGCTTTAAGCTGAAGGAGGGCAGGGTTAAATGGGATATTGGGAAGGAATTCCTCCCTGTGAGGGTGGGGAGGCCCTGGCACAGGTTGCCCAGAGAAGCTGTGGCTGCCCCTGGATCCCTGGAAGTGTCCAAGATCAGGTTGGATTTGGGGTTGGAGCAACCTGAGCCAGTGCAAGGTGTCCCTGCCCATGGCAGGAGGTGGGAAGGGATGGGCTTTAAGGTCCCTCCCAACCCAAACCATTCTGGGATTGTGTGATTAGCACAGCAATTAAAGAAGGTCACAAAAGCTACTCCAGGTTTCCAGTAACATTACCCATTTCCAGTCCTTCCCCAGATCTTTCAAACTTCTCCCCACGATCCTCCTCCAGTGCACTGGGCACTGGTCTTTTCCCCGCTTTGCTGGTGCTTCCTCCAGCTGTGACACTGGTCACAGACACCAGTGGGATGGCCTGGCTCTGCTGCAGGGAGCAAGGGGAGAAGGAAAGGTAAACCACACACTCACTCCTGTCCCACAGGCCTGCAGCATGCTCTGACCCCCAGGGACTGCTCCCACTTGTGGTGATCAATCAAAGACCACCAGGGGTGACTTGTCATGGGATCCACCAGCTCCCTCATCCATCCCATCAGGGTCTGGGCACTCAAAACTGGCCACTTTGTTTAGGTATTCCCTGGCCTTTTCAGAAAAAAAGGGGAAATAATCTCTCCAACCAGTTTGTTGGGTTAAAAAGCCATTATTTTAAATTATATCAGACATTATTTACAGCACTGGGTGCATGGGGGATCTCTCCTCAAATGCACACCCAGCAACCAAACAGACCAGATTATAGATGTGAAATGAATACATAATCACTACACATCCATGACATCTCCAGAACACATACACATATGCTAACTACTGTGAACATCTCTGGATATGAGTAGGGGCGTTTTGAGGGTCTCTGTCGCTTGGGGAACACTCCATTCCCCAAACTTTCCTTCTGTGGTCCCAGATATCCTAAAGAATCTCTTCTTGAAAGTATCTCAACTATGTAGTCAAATCACATTGTACTTTTCTCACTGTCTTTGCTAAAAAACACACGGTCTTTGTTCTCAGAACTAAGGCATCTGCTGGTACATGTTAATCACTGCTATAGGCACTGAGCACTACCTGGTACAGGACCAAGCACTAATCATGGCTACAGGGATCAAACACTGTTTTGCTGAAGTTAGGAGAATTTCCCAGCATCTTCCCCCACTGCTGCACGGCCTCCTTTCCAAAGAAATGCACCTTGTTCGGGCAGAGCCTGACCCTCTGCCACCACAGGGACAGCATTTTCCACACTGCTCGAGGTGGAGGTGACCAGGAGCCATTAACAAACGTCAGCAGTGCTGGAGCACAGAGCAGAGCACATCCATCACTCAGGAGCGATGCACTTTGGACGTGGAAGCTTCCCCAACAATTCCCCAGGCGTGGGCTGGGTTTTTATGGGCTGGTTGTACAAGTACCTCACTCCTCAAGCCCTGCCATTAGGAATTTAATAGGTAGCATTTGCTTTACGACCTTCTGGAAGAAGGAGAACCTCCCTGTGCCCTGTCAGAGCTGAGGGACAGCCCCCCCCCAGACTCACACAGCTGAAGAGCTCGGTGGTCAGACCCAGGTAGTTGTGCAGCGCCAGGAATGTCACCCTCTGCAGCCTCACCATGATGATCTGCAAACCAGAAGCACCAGGAAGGGATTTAGCATTCTCCCACACTTGTTCTGGCATTTAGATACAATCACAGTACCTGAAAGCACTTTATAAAACACAGGCTGTACCCTAAGCTGAAATTCCTTTTTAGCAGTTGATAAACTGAGACAGAGTCAAGTGATTTACAATGACTTCACAATCATTTGATGGCATAAGAATCCAAAGCCTCACTCCCAAACACCAAATGCTTTTTGCTTTCTGTAAACACCAATAATAGAGGTCCTTTGAAATAAAAGGTTTTGCTTCCAATTTTCCCCTCTCATTAAAGAAATTAATCCATCTTTCCCCGTCCAGAACCTGAGCTGCTGCTCCACAAGCACTCAAACCTAACCCAGAACAGCAGTGCCACCCGACCTTCCTCTGCCCTGCCAGACAATTCCCACTCCTAAGCCATTCCCACTTTTGCACCAGCTCTCCCAGAGCAAATTAAGTTGGTGTTAATGATCTGCTCTCCTCAACCAGGAGGTTCAGGTGTCACTCATAAATCACCCAGATACCAGAACACTTTGCAAGGACAAAAAGATTTAGCAGTGATAGTAAAACAAAAGGACAGCCCAGAGTGACTCATCAGACACTGCACACTTTGGCTGTTACACCTGAGGGACAAGGCAAACTGGAATCCCTAATTCCTGATCCTTGCACCACCTCCCACCTGCAGGAGGGACAAGCCAAACTTCAGTGCTCACCTGGGAACACACTGAGCTCCTGCAAAGCAGGGGAAGGTGAACTTTAAGCTAACCCAAAGCACAGCTCTTTCCTCGGGTGCTGCCAGACACTTCTGAAGTGGAAAATTCACACATCCATCTGAGTTTTGTGAATTTTCCAAAGCATCACCCCTCACCAAACAGCTTCTTAGGGTCCAACAGTTCTATTTCAGAACATGTGACTGCCTGTTCATGATTCTAAGCCATTCTAAAGCACTGCTGGTGCTCACTAAGATGCAGAGCCCACGCCAGCACCTTCCCCCCAAGGACCTGACAGTGCAGGTCAGGCTGATTAAAGAGGCTACCACAGGCAGAAACTCAATTAATGGAGATATATATACACATAAATTATTTCTTCCTGTATGTGATAATGCTGGAATTATTAAGTCTAGGGCTTTAACAACCAGGGGAATAGCAGGATATATTCCAAATCTTGAGAAGAAGCTGCACTGAGCAGTTCCCTGCCTGCCAAAGGACGATGAAGCTGCTGAACCTCTGAATGTCTTCCTTGTAACTTCAGAATAAGAGCGATTCCCCCTTCCCCCTCACTTGTACCTACCTGCACCACTCTCACCAGAGTTTCAGGGTATTTTTGGAACACATCCTGGAAGGCACTTGCTGGAAGTCTCAGAATGGTGGATGGAGTGGCTGCTCGGGCCGAGACTGTTTTGTACGGAGCAGGGTGGCCCTGATGGAAAGTTCCAGAGACACAAGATTAACCCCCCAATTCTCCAACCCCAAACCTTCCCAAATTCCTGCTTTGCTGCTCTGCATGTTTGGCAGACATGATCTGACCACAGAAGGGCTTCAGCTTGTGCTCCATGACCCACAGGTGGAGTAACGAGAGCCAACTCACACCTGCAGCTCCATCAGAATTAAACAGAGGCAGAGGCAGAGAAATAAGAGCTACAGGAAGGTGGCTCAGGTTAAGGGTCTGCCAGCTCTGTCACAGTCACTACAGACAGAGCCAGGCTCTTCAGAAGCATTTCAAATTCCAGCCGAAGAGAACAGAGGCTTTGTTGATTTTATTATCTGTACTGACAGCCAAGCTATATTTGCTGCAAAAACAACCCCAGACTCACACAATCAGTGCAAAATACAACAAAACTGTACAGTAATTACACACATAATGGACTGAGAGGAAAACCAGGCAGACTTCTTGTGTTTCAAGACACATATATATATCTTCATATATATATATGTGACATATTCCGTGTGACAAAGCCAAACAGCTTCTCTTTACTTAAGACAAAGTGGGTCTAGAACATCTTGCTCAAAGAACAGATTGAGAATTAACAAACCAATGAAAAATAAAACTGCAAGTGGGCAGAATACAGAGATTTTTTTTTTTTTTACCCTGGAAGGCAAGCCTCTGGTTTAGGATTTATCCCCTTGAATCACAAGAGATTTTAAATAGAAATCTATTGCCAAGCCAAACACTTGGACAAAAAACTCCAGACAACACCCCTTCTAAAATGTAATGCTGGAAATAACATCTATAACTCATTAATTAATTAATACATCAAATATCCAATATTTCTAAGATAAAATGAGCCCTTTCACAGCACAGAGAAGGAAGAAATGGAGTTTCTGCTTTAACAGCCACCTCACAGCTTTCCCCTCCTGAACAGCAGCAAGGAAATTTTCCCAAGCACTAAACACACAGACATTAAATGCTGATTATAAAGGGAACAACTCCCAAGTCTTCCAGAGCACCAGACAACTCCACACAATAACTGGGAAGGAATTCCTGCCTGAAGATCCCAGCAAAGCCAAACAAGAGACTTTCTGCACCACGACAATCTCTCTGGAAAATAAAGCTGCAGCTCTGTCTGCTGGTCTGCAAGGCACCATGAAGTAGGTTCTAAAATTAAATTAAATTAATTGGAACCAATTTCTTAATTACACAAACTTCGGCTGACCTTTTTATACAATCTGGGCATGGTATTAATAGCTTTGATTTCTCAAGTTCCTGAGGGATTGGAAATTTTAAACATCTCTTTGACCTACAGGGCAAAGTTGCCAGTGTCCTCAGTTTTCTCAAGTTTCCTTTAATTAGGTAAAGAAATTACCAAAATTAACAAAAATAAAGGCAACAATCCTCTTTTACAAGCCAGTTTAAAGTCTGCCTTCAGATAAAGAATTAATTTGGAATTCTTATACTTAAATGCAATAGAAAATGTATATAGTCTGGTTTTAAGTGCATAGATCACTGAATTTGCCACCAATTGTATTTCCCACCAATCTCTACATCAAATATAGAGTGAAAAGCAAGGAAATCTGGTAAATCTTTTATTGCTGGACTAGAATAAACACCAAGTTTAATAGTCTTCCATAACAGTTATTCCCCAGAGCCAAATAAGCCCTGTTTATGCAGTAACGTGGTCTCCAGTCTGCCCAGTAAAGTGTTTGGGTTTTTCTTGTGCTTGTGAGAGGAGAGGCCAGTTCTGAGAGTGTCGGAAAACCAGTTCTGGGATAATAATGGATAATGATTCAGCAGCCTTTTCCTCCAAAGAACAGCCCATTCCTCCAGGTTTTCAGCATATAATTTTGCCTTTTTCATATCCCTGCATGAGAGCAGCTCTGCTCTGAAAGGGCCAACACCACAACTAATGGATTTGGAACATGCTAAAAGCTGTGAGAGGAGCTCGAGGAGGAAATGTTCTGTAATTGTCACTTCTCTCAGATGCAAAATAATCAGCAGCACAGGGAGAATACCAGGTTTAAATTATACTACTCTGCAATCCCACACTGAGATGACAGGAACAGTTAAGTTATAATCAGGAGTGAAACGGGTTTTTTTCAAGAGAACTTTTTGTTCTCAGGGCAGGTAACTATTTACTTGTTCCAAGAACTGTGAGATGTCACCTACAGGCAGCAGCCAAATCCAAATGACAGCTAATGGCCAAATCCAAACGAATTTGGTTAAGAAATGTGCTACAAGAGATACAGGTGCTTTACATTCTGCCACCTGCAGTGGTAACTCCTCCTTTCTGTACCCAAAAATCTGGCATATTCTCCCTCTTTCCATGGCCTGGGATTTGTCTTGCTCCCCTCCAACCTGACACCCTCCTCACTGCACCAACACTGCTGCACCCAAAGCTCTTGCAGCAATCAATCTCTTCTTTATAACCTCATCTATCTTGTCCAGTGCCACTTAAACAGACCTGAGCCCTGCAGGCTCACCTTTATCCAACTGGGTTTTTTCAGCTTTTTTTAATCCTGGATGTCATTTCCCCTGCCTCAGTCACTGCCAGTTGATCAATAATCCTCACAGCCTCTTCTGTTTCATTCCTGCTCCCAGTTTTCCAAACACCAGCTCCACAAGGAGGACAAAAGAAGAGTCAGCCCCAAAGCTCCAGAAATCAGCACCACAAGCTGGTCCCATTTAACCCTGGATGAACATTCCCTGTCCAGGGAAAAGCTCTGGCTGCACACACGAGCTCTCAGCTGCTGAAAACACCTCATGGACGTCAACAAGGTTTAGCTCAGAGACTTCTTGAACATTTGGGGCAGTATCAGCTCAGAGTCAGATTAACTGCACCTCAGAATTGTTCCAGAATACCAGGAAAGGGCCTGCACCTGCTTGGATTCAAAAGCCTCCAGCTTCTCCTTCCAGTTTGGAGAAATCAGCATTGATCTGTTCTCAGAATGAGTGAAGTCTAAAGTCACAGCTGGTACCTTTGCATTTAGTAGATCTAAAAGGACTTTTCAATTTAAAAACTGAAAGACTGAACTAGAAAAGTGCCTCTTGGGTGACCTTTCTTTTAGGTCCAACAACAAGAGCTCTTGCAGCAACCTCAGCTTTCTCACAAACCTCTCAGCTAAGTGAGGGCCCAGCCTGACATCACCTGCTACAAAACCAATCAAAAGAATCACAAATTTAGATAGGACAACCGAAATGCTCTCTGAATACATCCTTTCTTCATGTCAGAGCCTTGAGGTGGGTGACAAGGTTCTGATATCTGCAGAAGTTCTAATGCATTGATTTGGAATGACAACTTCCTCACTCCTTGCCCATTTTCATCCTTCTCCCATACCCAAAGTCAGCAAGGGACATAAGGAAGAGGAAAAACAGAAATAAACCAGGCAGCTTTATTTCCCACAAAGCTGGGAAATGAGGAACAAAAGAGTTGTAAAATTAAATGAGAACAAGTTTAGCAAAAAAAAAAAAAAAACAAAACTGCAAGGTTTTTTCATTCCATGTTCTCCTCCATGCTGCTAATTCTGTTCAACACACTTTCAATCATTTTTATTTTTTTTATTTACCAGTGGTATAACTAATGAGAAAGAGAAAAAAAAATCATAGAATGAGAATTAAAAACCAAAAAAGATCCCAACACAACACAAAATGAATGGCAACACTCTTTAAAAAAAAGCCACAAAACACTGTTATACAAGAAGGATTTCTTTTCCTATATTCCTTTATAAAGCAAGAAGATGACTAGTATTAATGTTCCTATATGATGGTCCTGCTCTTTAGAATATTGTCATTAAGAAAATTTAGTGGCAGAAGTAACAAGGAAAGAGGTACTAACATGAATTCAGAAATAGATTCATATGAATTTGACAGCAAGAACTGGACTTGTACAGTCCAAATTATTCACATGCCATTACTTTCTACAGAAGACAGTGTGACCAAGCTTAAAAAATTGTATCCCTGCCGATAGGTTTTATGGGAACTATAAATACAGATACATAGATGCATGTTTGCACTTAAAAGTGGCAAAGAACACTTTAGAGAATCCTTAAACTACTTAATGGCACCTTCTGATGAACAGAGACAGCCAAGCACAACAGAAATATGATACAAGGCCAAACCTTAATACTGATTAGATTATCCTCATCCTCTCAACTACTGAAATCCTTCAACAGAAAGCACATTCAGTGTTTGAGTATTATCAAAGATGGTGAATTCAACACCTTCCATTCAGGTATTCCTAAAGATCTGTGCTGGGATGATTTCAAAAAAACCCTCAGTGTGATTCCAACTGAAACAAAATTCACCAATCTGCACATCAAATATGACCACCCCCCCCCCAAACATTCAGCTCATCCTGTCCCCTGCCAAAGAGCACAACCCTCAGCTGGTCACCAGCACCACCGACGGTGGAAAATAAATCAACCCACCAACTGCTTTCACAGTACAATCACAGTAATGGCACCTGTCAGATTTATTTCCATTAGATTAAATAAAAATTATTCAGTAAGTAAGAAATCAAACTCTCAGGCACCGGGTGTGACTCTTGGGGATGGGTCTGTGCAGGGTTGAGGGTTGGACTGGATGGTCCTTGTGTGTCCCTTCCAACTCAGCATATTCTGGGATTCTGTGAAACAGTGGAAAAGCCTGGAATTCTGGGCCCAACCTGGTCCTGCTCCTGACTTGAGTTGTGCCCTTGAGCAAATCAAACCCTGTCTCAGACTTCCAGACATAAAGGAATAATCCAAATCCTACTGCTGAGCAGGAACAGCCAGAGATCCACTGCCACCTTACACACCCAGAGCTCACGTCACACCCGGGAAGGCCTGGGAGGAGGAGAAGAGTTAATCAAAAAAACACTTTGCATTCTGAGTCCTTCCCAGGAATATTCAACTCCTGCTCCCCCTGCCAGGCTCTGACATGCAGCATCACTGCAGGAACCCTGCAGCTTCCAGAACTCACCGTGATGACATCGAGGATGCTGAGAAGGCTGTGGACACTGTCTCCTGCCAGCACCTCCTTCACCACCACTTCTGTTCCATCCTGCAGGCACAGACACACCATTACTGCAGGCTCACAACTGCATTTTGGCAAACTGGGAGCGTTTCTGAAAGCTCCCATCCTTCCCACATAGTCTGGGCAGCTCCCATTCCAGGTTCCCCGTTGGGACTCGGGTGCTTGTTTTGTCTCTGCTCTGGTGGAAAGGTGGTAATTCCAACCACAGGCTTTCAAACCACCATTCTAAAAGGGGATAAATTTAAAGAAACTAAAAGCCAGTTTTGTCTGGGGAGAGTTGGACCTGCTTGTCTTTGCTCTGTAACCACCAACAGAACAAGAGCTTCCCTCACTCTGAGGCAGAACGAGCCTCCTTTATCAAGGGGGTTCATGTCAAGAACAGAAAAATGTAAAAATATACAGAAATCATCAAATCTGGTATAATTTCCAAACACGAGTCCCCTGCATTTTCAACCACTGGAAACCTGTTCACAACCTAAAGCTAAACTCAGTGTTCAGCCAGGAAGAAGAAAAACACTAAAAATCAAACTTGGCAGAAAGGATCACAAGGGCTGGCACTCAACATTTTAAGACTCATCCATGAAACAAACCATCATTTCTTTTCCCTGTCTACCCAAAAGTGAATCTGACTCTTCCATCTCTCAGGTAAAACCCAGTAACCCCCATCAGAACATTCTGAAGTGAGCTTGGTCTCTCCTGCTCTCTCTGCCCACCCACTTTCTATAACAACCATCCCAAAAGTGAATGTTTCCAAGCCCTGTCCTCCCTCAGTGACTATGCAACTCATGTGGGAGGATATTTCCAAATGCCCCAGCAGCACTGTGCCTTTCCCTCTCATCTGAGACCCGAGGGACCAGAGCTACAAACCTTGATCTTTCTACTTATATTTATAAACACCACGGCCCCCAAGAGCCGGGAGCGATCCCTTCCAAATCACCGGGATTCACAGGCCTAAGTCTAATCAATGCTTAATGATTCACGCCAGCCTATGGGCTATGCCAACAGATTTATCTCCAAAACTGCAGAGCAGTTGATTCTTACACTTTCTTGGATGCAAACTTCCAGCTTGCCATCCTGCACGACGTAGATGCTGTTGTCCGGCTGCCCGGGACGGAAGATGTACTCGCCCTCGTGCAGCTGCACAAAGAACATGTGCTTGCACAGCTCCAGGAACAGAGGCTTCTCAAAGTGCCCAAGGACCCTGCAAGCAAAGAAAATGCAGAGGGGAAACCCAAAAAGTCACCAGTGCCCTTGGAAAATCCTTCCTAAATTAGCAGCGCACGAATAGAAGAGGAAGCCCCGAGTGGCTGCCGAGGGGAAGAAGGAGCAGAGCTCCCCAAAACAGAGGTGCAAGAGCACTGTAAAACACTGAGGCTGTAAATATTGGGGTTCCTTTGGAGGAGAACTCCAAGGAATACCAGCAGGCTCAGCAGGAAGAGCAGCCAGCCTTCCTCCAGCAAACACCAGCACGGCTTCAGAAGGAGAAGGAATGGAAAACCCTGCAGGACTCACACACTGCAGGAGAGAAGTTACCCCCTGGAACTCTCCCTTTTAGTGCAGCTGCCCTGTTTGTGGAACCAGGACATGGGAGAAATACTGAAAACACAGGGGAAAATTCCTGTCATCTGCAAGTACTTTTAATTTGGAATATTCCATCTCCTGCAGGTAACGTGCACCTGGACTCCTCCAGTACTGAAAATAGCCAGTCACTACCAGGCAGACAGAAACACAGATCTTAAAGCTGATCACTCTGTTACAGAGCTCCATCAGCTCACATTTATCAGGATTAATCCATCAAATTCCACCGCAACATCAATTAGTCACAGGAGATCATAATTCCACAGCAGCGAGTTTAGATGCCTTAAATAGCACTTTTATTGGAGAATGTATGACCTTCAGGATTGAATTATATCATATCTGGGAGGAAAAATGAACATCCACAAACAAAACCAAAGTCACAGACTGGACAATCTGAAACTCTCAGCTGTGTCAGCAAATTTAACCTCTTGCTGAAGGGGCACAAAGACCAACCCTTCTGCTTAATCTGCCCAAGAGCCCTGGGGATTAACTTGACTCTGATTTGATTTGCAACCTTTTCAACCAGAGAAGTAAAAGATTCTGCAGCTTAGAGAGCTGTCAATATGGTATCCAATTAACATTTACCAACTATGATGCTTTCCTGTAGCAAAAAATTGTCTAATGGAGCCTAAAGAGTTTTAAAATGCACTACATTTGTTCACATTAGAACACCTTCATTATCACCATCCCCAAATTAAGGTTACTAATCTACATCCCTTCCCCCGCCCCTCATTTTTTATTTTTAAAACAAACTCCATTATTTTCTTAACATTTCTAGAAAATTCAAAGTCCTTTATCGTGTCCTCGTGCTCAGATGAATTTTAGTCAACTCCTTCAAGATTCTGACCCTGCAGCCATAAAGGCTGAGACTTGATACAACCTGCCAAATACTCACATCCAAACTCCAAACTCCTCTTCCCATTTAGCATTACCTGACATTTTTAAGCATGTACAGGACTTCTGATGGCAAATGGGAATTCTTCACATCAAATTCAGTCAGATCTGCCTCTAGCAAAGAGGGAGGAGGTTCTTTCCTCTGCAGAGTTGGACATTCCTTCTTAATACGTAGAATCCTGCCAAGGAAAACACGAGTCAGGGAGCCAGGACATCCCCTCATTTGTCTTAATTATATAGTAAATACTGGATAAGTATATGGGGAATACTAACCACTCACCATCCCAAGTCACACATCATCAATTAGCTAAACCTTTCACCCTCCTGCCTTTCTTCAACCAAACCAGCCAGTGCTGCACCAACCCCTCCAGTTCACCAAACTGCCCAGCTGATCCTCAGCTGACAGGACTGGGAAAAGCCAGGAGCTATGGAAAAGTGCCCTGCTAAGGACTGGGCCACAAATAAAAACTCCAAAGCCATCCTCCACGGCATAATTTTTCCCCTTCCCAAAAGCCCCAGTACCTTTTGGCCAGAGATAAAACCTTTGCCCGTTTGCGCATCCTCTGGCGAGGCACCGTGTTCCCAACCAGGGAGTTGGGGAGAGTTGTAACCTGGCAGGGGAGAAGGAAAACAAAAACAGTTACTAAACCCCAGAACAAACCAGAAAAACCAACCCAAAAGTTCCAGCTCTGCAGAGGTTCCAACCCATCCAGCAGCCATTCAGAACCACAGAATATGCTGAGCTGGAAGGGACCCACACAAGGATCATCGAGTTCAACCCTCAGCCCTGCACAGGCCCATCCCCAAGGGTCACCCCCTGTGCCCCAGAGGATCATCCAAACCCTCCTGCAGCTCTGGCAGCCTTGGGGCTGTGCCCACTGCCCTGGGGAGCCTGTTCAGTGCCAACCACCCTCTGGGGGAAGAACCTTTCCCTGAGATCCAACCTGAGCCTGCCCTGAGGCCACATCAGAACATGAACAGCATAAAACACTCCTGTAAGACCTCAGAGGGTTGGAACAACATCTACTTCAGGATCACTTCCTCTCTATGAAGCAAGTAAAGGATATTTTGATTTTACTAAGCAACTGCTACAGTGGTAATGGATGGTAGGGGGAAAAACGCTTTAGCTGTGGCTCTCACTGAGGAACACTCAACAAGACAAGAAGGCACTGATCTCTTCTCCCTCTGACCAGGGACAGCACCCAGGGAATGGCTGGAGCTGTGTCAGGGCAGGCTCAGGCTGGATCTCAGGGAAAGGTTCTTCCCCCAGAGGGTGGTTGGCACTGAACAGGCTCCCCAGGGCAGTGGGCACAGCCCCAAGGCTGCCAGAGCTCCAGGAGGGTTTGGACAACGCTCTGAGGGACAGGGTGGGATTGTTGGGGTGTCTGTGCAGGGACAGGAGCTGGACTGGATGGTCCTGGTTGGTCCCTTCCAACAGAAGATGTTCCACGATTCCATCTGTCAGTCTGTGCTGACAAACCAGGGCCACGTTCATGTTTGGGCTGGTGACAAACCAAGACTTTTCCCTGCTTTTCCCAGTTCCCAAGTGCCACCCTCTGGAGAAACACAACAACTGCTACACCAAAAAAAAATGCGTTTGTTACTTCGAAAACATTCCCAGTTCTTCATTTGTTTCTCTAAGAGTTCAATCTCTGTAAAACTTCTCTGTCACAAAATAAATCTTTAATTAGTTTGGAGGTGGTTTTTTTTTTTTAAGTAAAACCTTGATAAGTTATCAAAAATCCCCACATTACAATCCACAGCAGTCAGTGTGTAATACTCTCTGCCTTATTCAGGAACAAAAGTAAAAAGCGAGGTCTAAAATCCCAAAACTAAAAAACAAAAAAAACCAAACAAATAAACAAACAAAAAATCCCAAAACAACAAAAAAAAACCACCTGAAATTATTTTCCCATGTGGGATTCTAAGCATTCTTTACTTATGTGACTTACACATTAACAGCTGTGTTAAAGAACATTAAAACTATGGGTTTGCACATTTAACATTATGAGGAGTATTAAAACCACGAAGTTGCACACACACAACTTCGCTCCACTGCTGGTTTTTGTGGCCAAGTTCCACATAAAGGCTGACCTGCAGTGCAGGGTTCAGGGAGTAACCGCCTCCTCCACAGTGAGACAGAGCTCCAGAGTGAACATTAAACCCAGCACAGCATCTAATTAAATCCAGGTGTTCGAATTCACCTCAACCAAGTGAACAAGGCAGGAGGCCATGGCAGTCACAGGAGGAAATGCTCCCCAACACCCAGGGACTGGCAACCCAACGTTCCCTTCCTGGACCTTCTTCTCCTAAAGATGCAGCTTTTCAGTGACCTGGCACTGTGAGGGCTCTCCTGGACTCAGCAGGTCATGGTACAGCCCCCAAAAAAGGGGCCAGTCCCATCCTGGCCGGGCAGCTTCCCAGGAGTTCTGACTTTACAGGACAGAGGGCATGGAGAATGTACCCCAGACAGAATTAAACAGCCTTGGTTCTCCTCCAGCCACCTGTACCCACTGTCCTTCACTGAACAGAGGATTATAAATAAGCAGCAAACATTTGGGGCTCTGAAAAGCACCACCTGAGGAAGAGGCAGCTTTCCAAAGTCAGGGGTTATCAGCAGGCCCACACACACATATATATTATATACTTATATGAGAGATACATATATCTCATATATATATATATGTGAGATATATATAGATCTTATATATATCTATATATCTCATATAGATATATATAAGATATTGACAGGACAAGGGGGAATGGCTTTAAACTGAAAGACAGTGGATTTAGATGGGATATTGGGAAGAAATCCTTCCCTGTGAGGGTGGGGAGGGGTTGGGATGGAATTCCCAGAGAAGCTGTGGCTGCCCCATCCGTGGAAGTGTCCAAGGCCAGGTTGGACAGGGCTTGGAGCAACCTGGGCTGGTGGAAGGTGTCCCTGCCCATGGCAGGGGGTGAGACTGGATGAGCTTTAAGGACCCTTCCAACCCAAACTACTCTGTGATTCCAGGATATTTAAACAATCATCAGCTCCATATAGGAGTTAAGCTATTCATTGGTTTATTACTACCCTCACTGGCTGCAAATACTCTTGAAAGAGATAAAGTTTGGCCAGAAGGAGAAGCTCCTGCTGCTCCACCAGCAACTCAGGAAGCGCTCCAGGGGTTCTGAAACACCCACGAAATCCCAGCAAAATTTTACAGGTTGAAGGCCTGAAGTATTTATTGCAAAGTCTACACCTTCCAGAGTGAATTTCAACCTCCCTTCCCTCCCCCTGTGCCAGATTCTCTCACCTTCCTCATGATCTTCCTCCCGTAGAACATCACTTTGTCCCTCTTGCGGAACCTGTACTGGGGCACGTGGGGCTGCAGTTGTTCTGGAACAGAGAAGCATCCCATCAGAAACCACCTGCTGAGGGAAAACACCCCAGCACAGGCTGCCAGTTTTGCTGCCCTGGCTCCTGCCTGCTCAGCTGGCACCTCTCGTGGTCAGCACTGGGAGTTTAAACCAGCTCAGGACACCTCAGTACCCAGGTGTGACCAGCCAAGCCAGAGCAATGAGGAGCTGGTTTGGGGTTCTGCCTCAGCACCAGGGGAGATAAAGGGCTCTCTAAAACAGAGACAAGGATTAGGCAATTTTAATCTCACAAAGGAAACCTCTAATTCAGCCATTTCTCATTACTGTAACAGTGAAATCACAGCAGGGCTGAGATCATTTGCATAATTTACAGCTGGTGCTAAGGCTGATCCCAATCACACACTGGAGAAATAAAAACCTCCAGCATCCCACAACGTGACAGTTTTGGATTCTGGGTTCAGTCCACCGTAAGTGAATCAACAAGAGCTCTTCATCCTTTTAATGCTGTTTTCCTGCAAGAGCCACCCCTTCACAGCAAACAAGTACCACAGATTATTACAAAAATACTCAAAATAGCTGGGAAAACTGCTTTTAAAACTTACTTAATTATCAAATACTTACTGGATTGTCTCACTCTTCTGTACACAACAAACACAACAACTGCAATGAACAGCAGCGCCACTGCAGCTCCAATTGCAATTCCAGTCAGCTGGGAGGGAAATTTAGGGAAAAAGAAGTTAATACTTTTCAACTTTATAAATTACCATGTACTTTTTGGAGGGCTGGTGAACACTCAGCTCAGTAAGATGTTCTAAAAGTCAAGCACGTTCATAAATACTTGGTTTTTAATTCCAAGCATCAAATGTGCAAGAAATTTAAGATCTATCAGTGGGTCACATGCAAAATATTCCACATTTTTCTTCCCAAAGATCTGTGAGCTGATCAGCTCAATGTACAGGAGATGGACAAGGGCCTGGAGTGACAGGACAAGGGGGAATGGCCTTAAGCTGAAGGAAGGCAGGGTTGGATGGGATATTGGGAAGAAATCCTTCCCTGTGAGGGTGGGGAGGGGTTGGGATGGAATTCCCAGAGAAGCTGTGGCTGCCCCATCCCTGGAAGTGTCCAAGGCCAGGTTGGATGGGGCTGGGAGCAACCTGGGCTGGTGGAAGGTGTCCCTGCCCATGGCAGGGGGTGGGACTGGATGAGCTTTAAGGTCTCTTCCAACCCAAACCATTCCTTGATTCTAAATAGCAGGAATGAATTCCTGCCTCGTGCCCAGTGACAGCAAAGAAACACACTCAGACTCTGATGACAACTCCTGGCAATTCAGGGGAAGCTGCACGCTCTGGATGCAAAGCCAACCTCCAGCCACACTTTACCATAGTGGTGTGGATCCTGTCCTCCACAAACTGCAGCACGGGGGTTGCATCTTCTGGGATCACAACCTGGCACCAAAAGGAAGGTGAAATTAGTTTCCCACAGCTGGCAAAAAGCCTCCATAAAAAATTATCTCAGTGCCTGGTCTGTCATATACCTTAAAACACAACTTGATTGTGTTTTTTGCACATCTTTCTTTGACTTTGCAAATACAAACATTCAGTGGAGAGGGGCTATTGGGGGAGTTTTGAGTTGGTGTCAGTTCAACACATTTTAAATGGTCCTAAATCAGGTGACAAGGTTTTTTGGTGGTTTGAAGTTATTCAGAGCAACAAGGACAAGAATGGAATGTCAAAGACTTTATGAGACTGAGAAAACAAGTCATAAACCAGCAGGTTAAAGTCATCATAAAAAGCAAATGATGCAGATGGGTAAAAGCCCTGAGCTCAGGTGGCTGCCCTGGGACCTGTGCCCACCAATGCTTCTCAGGAATAAAACCTGGCAGTGAAAAGAACCTCACAAGTGCCACTTGAAAACTGTGGAGAAGTGCGGGGGGAAGGCAAAAAAAAAAAAATACTACAAACAAGTAGTGAACAAAGCCAGCACAAGGAGATATGTCCCCCTGCAAGTCCTGAACCTGCCAAGTCCTTGAATTAAGCACTACAACACAGTTCTGGTCCCAATTCCTGCCCCTGGTTCCAGACCTGGGTGACATCTGGATTTAGCTTTGCCACCAAGAGAAAAATGAAGCGCACACCGAGTCACCAAACTGGTCTCTCTCATAATTCCAGTTCTGCAGCAGAAATGAAACTCCTGCCTGACCACTCACCTCTCACTGCCCTCACTTGGGCTCCTCAGGTTCCTCTAACACAGCACATGGACAGTTTATCTCCCCAACATGAGTCAAACTAACTGTGTCACTATTCTTATCAGACTATTATCCATGGGACTGTAGTACAAAGTCACAAAAATTTGAAAAAAATAAAGAGCTGAATATATGTTAGCAACAGATGCAACACCTGGTGACACAGAGAGTGGTCACTGAATGTATTTCCCCTTGACAGCGTGAGGGACATGGACAGCTCTGCTGCTCTCCAGGCCTGTAGGATCTCAAATAACATCCAAAATAGTAGTTGCCAACTGACACTCTCAGTGCTGCTCCAAGAGGAGGAGAAACAAACCCAAGAGCAAGAGAACAAAACCCCACCGTGCCCGGAGGGAACCCTCGGGCCTCGATGAGGGAAAGAAGAAATTCAGAGCTCCAAGAAACACTGAGAGAGGTTCCTGCAAGGTTTTCACCAGTGAAAACATGATATTCCCCCACCCAGACCCGGGGGGAGGATCTTTTCCAGCACTGCCAATCCTGCTGGAAAAGCAGAGGAAGCAAAGCAGCCAAGGCTGAGCTGTGGAGACACCTGGGAATGTCAGCAATTCCTGGGCCATGACAGCACCTGGGGCAGGTGTGAGGTCACGGGCAGCTCCTCTCTGAGGAGGGCTGTGGCCACCACCCAAATCCAAGGACTTCACAGGTGCCTCACACAGCCCCAAACAACTCCCAGACCCAAAACAACACCAGTGGGATAACCCAAAAAAAATCCCTCATTCCACCAGAAAATGGAGCAAAGACCTGCTTAGAGGACGGATTTGGATAAAGAGCTTTTCTCTGCTTCTCAGTGTTGGAGTTTCCCTAAGAAGCAGAGACTTAACAGCGATCAGCCCAAACAAGCAGCCTCACACCCATCCAGAGTCCAGGCACCAACACTCAGCTCTGCTGAGAGTCCAACAACACCTCCCTGCAGTCCAAGGCAAACACTGAGACATTCCCCGTCCTGGGAGGGGTGGGAAAAGCTTATCAGCACTGAAAGCAAGGCCTTCAAACTGGGACTGCCCAAAACATCAGATTTCCTCCCTGCTCTGAAGCACCCAGGGTCACATGCCTTGTTTTGACTACAGAGACTGGAGTTTCACAAAACACTCTGAAGTGCTCAGGAGTAAGGCTGTGTGTGTTTTTTAGTTCTGAGAACTAAAATAAAAGAGAATAGAACTATTTTCTTTCTCACAACTGTGAAAAGCACCACATACATGCCTTGCTGGACCACGAGTTTCCAATTTATGGTTAAGAATAAATGCAAGGAGAACAGGTTGCCAGAATCCTGCAATTCTCCCTTCTTTAGGCTAAAACCATACAAACCAAAAGTTATTTAAACCATATCGTTGTGCAAATGGTTTAGAACACAAGGTGAAGTGTGAATGGTTTGCAGGAAATTTAAAAAAAAATTAAAATAATAAAAACCACACACGCACTAAAATGGGACCAATCCTAAAAAGTTTGAAAGGGTAAAGCTCTTGGAAGGATAAAACTCTTGGAAGGAAAGGTTCCTTCAAAGTTAAATCACCTAAAGGCATTGCCCAAATGTTATCAAATTGGGTACAGCACCTTTGAGCTGCTGGAAACACTCCCAGGGAAATAATTATGCCCAAAACCAAGAGCAAAGCAAAGTACCTGAAGGCTGGTGGTGTTGCCATCTTCAACCATGTCTGGAGGCACTGCAGGAGCAAAAGTAAAACCAAAAAGAGAAGATTGAGTTAAGAGGTGATCACACTCTCTGATCCAAATTCTTGAACAACACAAGAACACAAGGGGAAAAACAACTTTTTAACTTTATCATCCCTTTGTGCCGAGCAGCAAAACCCAGCGGCGAAGTGCTGTGGGACAGGGTTGTGTCTCCTAAAGAAACTCCTCCACAGCCACGGGAATTCACACACGGGACAATCCCGGGTGCTCGCAGCCCAGTGGCACAGCCAGAGACGCCTCTGGGCACCCGTGCTCCAAGGAAAAGGGAACACCGGGATGGCACTGCCCGGGGGACACCCACACCGGGAGAGGGGACCGGAGCAGGACCGGGCTGCGGGGCCGGGCAGCACCCTCCGGGTCAGCCAGGGTAACCCTCCTGGTCAGCTCGGGTCAGCCCCGGGTCACCGTTCTGGTGACCCACTGGCCAGCCCCGAGTCATCCTCTTGGTCAGCCGCGGGTCACCTTCCCGGTAACCCCCCGGCCGGACCCGGGTCACCCCCCGGACAGCCCTGGGTTACCCTCCTGGTCAGCTCCGGCCGGACCTGGGTCACTCTCTTGGTCACCCCTGGCCAGTCCCGGGTCACTCTCTTGGTCACCCCCTGGCCAGTCCCGGGTCACTCTCTTGGTCACCCCCTGGCCAGTCCCGGGTCACTCTCTTGGTCACCCCCTGGCCAGTCCCGGGTCACTCTCTTGGTCACCCCTGGCCAGTCCCGGGTCACCGTCCCAGTCACTCCCCGGCCGGACCCGGGTCACCACCCCGGGTCATTCTCCGGGTCAGTGCCGGGTTATCCTCCTGGGCAGCCCCGGAACAGCCCCGGCTCACCCTCCCGTGCCGCGTCCCGTCTCGCCTGATCACAACTCGGGACACGGGAGAGCAACAACAACACACGCACCCCCCCCGCCCCGCTCCCGCCGGAGCACCGTGGGGCCGTCCCACCCGCAAGGCCCGGGGCCCGCCGCCGCTCCCTGCCGAGCCCCGGTACCCCGGCATGCTCTCACCTGCAGCTGGTCCCGCTCCCGCCTCCGTTCCCGTTCCCATCCCGATCCCTTTCCCGGGGCCGCTCCCGGGCCGGGGCCGAAGGGCGCGGGGCGCACTCCCCGCCCGCCGCCACCAGAGGGCGCCCCCGCGCCGGGACCCGCCCACCTCCTGCGCCCATTGGCGGAAAAGCCCCGGCACCGCCAGGCCACGCCCCTCTCGCTGGATGCTCTCCGATGATTGGGCGGGACCGCGCCGGGGAGCATCGGCGCTGCGGATTGGCTGGTGTGTGTGTCAGCCAATGGGAGCAGGCGGTGTTGCGGGGTGGGGAGGCGGGAGGGCAGCTCTGGGTCGTGAGGGGAGAGACGAGAGACGGGCCCAGGGACCCCTCAGGGACCCCTCAGGGACCGGCTCCGCTGAGGAGAGACCGGCCCAGGGAGCCCGCGGTGCCCTCAGGGAGAGGCTCTGGCTCCGCTGAGGGAGCGGCCTCGCTCTCAGTGACCGACTCCGTCTCCGCTGAGCCCTCGATCCTCGCCGACCCGGCCCGGTGCCCGCCATGGGGCTGCTGTCCCAGCTGGCCCGTGGGCTGGTCCGCGGCGCCGACCGCATGTCTCCCTTCACTAGCAAGCGCGGCCCGCGGACCTTCAACAAGGGCCGCGGCGCCAAGAAGCTGGGCGTGCTCACCAGCAGCAAGAAGTTCCTCCTCGTCAAGGAGATGGTGCCGGAGTTCGTCGTGCCCGACCTGACGGACTTCAAGCTGCGGCCCTACGTGTCGTACCGCGCCCCCGAGGGCTCCGAGCCGCCCGCCACGGCCAAGCAGCTCTTCGACCAGCTGGTGGCTCCGCGCATCGAGAAGGACGTGAAGGACGGCACGTTCGAGCCCGGCAATCTGGAGAAGTACGGCTTCGAGCCCACGCAGGAGGGGAAGCTCTTCCAGCTTTTCCCCAAGAACTACGCGCGGTAGGGATCGAGCAGCGGGGCCGAGGCACGACCGGCACTCGCGGGACAGGCTCTGGCGCCGGACATTAAAGCGGGTCCTTCCACCTTGTCCCTCTGCAGTGTGTGATTTAAATCCCGGGGGGAACTGACCGTTCATTCCGCACAGTTGTGCCTGGAGAGCACGGCCCTGCCTGGAAGGTCTCGGGGTGAGGGGCCTGTGAGGTTTCTAAAGACAAAGTACTGCAAAGTTTAGAGTTAAATTAAGGATGAAAACGCGCTCTGGGAGAAGGGAAGCACGTTCAGCGCGTGTTCTGAGCATCCAGTCCGAGTCCTGAAGGAGGTGTCTCAAACCCCCCTGTTTTCGGGGCTGGGGAGGCCAGGAGGGGTTGGGGCTGCTCTGGCTCCCAGATGTGAGTCCTGCAGCCCCAAATCCCCACACGAGTGAGTGCAGGATCACCCACAGTGGGGGGCGGGAAGGCACAGCTTTCCTAACTCCAATTAAACTCTGCATTTCTCACTTCCTGTGAAGCTCATCAGAGTGAGTTACACACGAGTGGTGGTTTTCTGCCTTCAGCTCTGGGTGCAACACCTCAGCCCTTCCTTTCAGAGACTTTCTTTCCACGTGAAGGCAGATTGTAACTGGAGCCTCCTCATATCTCTGAGCAAAGCAGGGACTGACCTAAAGCCTAAACCAGTCTCAGTCTGGTCCCAGTGACAGCACTCCAGCTTTGCTGCCCTCGGGCTGTTCCCTATCCCTCTCACAGGGCAATAAAAAGCGTTACAAGCTTTAAAACAGAGCTACAAGGACACACCCTCGGTGTTCCCAGGAAACTGGTTTGTCCACTCTGACTCCCAAAGAACATTCACCGAGTGCCCTCGGAGCCTGAGCCAAGTTCCTTTGACGTTTAAACCTCAAAACAACCAAGAAAAATAAAATCACTTATATTGGCTTTATTTTAAGAAACATTCAAAAATAGCATGTTTTGGTTTTCTCTTTTTAATAAGAAAAGCTCTTGTTTGCAGCACTAATATGAATCTTCATGTAACAGTGCTCAGTGTTTTCTAAAATACACACTCCCCCCTGAGCAGGGTCTCAGAGCAGTCAGGTTCCCATCTGTGTGTCATTTGGATGCAGCACTGTTACACAGAGACCTGTTGCTGGTGTTTCTTTCCCCCCAGACAACTCATCCCTTAGGACATTCAGAGACAAACCACCCAAGCTAAGAGTTCCTTACCTCGTTTAAGCTGGTTTTTTGTTTCTAGGGATAGATAAAATGCTCCAGAAAGGATGTTTTGCTGATACTTCACAGTGAGAAAAGCAAGCAGATGGAGCAACCATGAGAAATCCTGCAGCCATTCCTGGAGGTAGTTTGGGCAATGCTGTTCAGGTTTTGGTTTCTGTACGAATTTTGAACTTAAAAAGATGTGAGGAAACGCCACTTAAACTTTGTGGAGGTTTTGATCTTAAAGCTGTTCACCTTTAAAAAACTGAAAGATCTTGGCTTTGGCCCTAAATGTGGAGAGCAGAAAACATGAGCTGGATACAAAAGGCTGTGGGGGGTGGCTGAGTGGCACTAAACGAGAGCAGGTCACTACAGGGTTTATCTAAACCAGGCTGTGCTCACCTGGGAGGGGTGAGGGGAACTGCCATCAGGGCAGGAGTGATGGGAAATGAGGGAGGTGCAGCAGGATCCTCCTGAGAAAGGCCCTGCTCACCACAACACTTCCATCTGCACTTCCTTCTGAACTATGCTGCACTGTGCCTGGCCTGCCTGAGCTCTTCTCAAGGGCCTGGTTTGCACATCAGCCTCTGCTCAGGGGCTTTTACAAGACATTCAGGGAACCTTCTGATCACATGCTGGGTTGCACTCACAGCAGCACAGTCTGGTTTGTGATGGAAGGAGGAGAACAGGCTGAACAGAACAATGTGAAATGCAAACCAGCCTTGAAAGGACCCAAACCTGAGGTTCAAAGCCTGTGAGAGGAGGGCTGTCCCCCTTGGAACCAGGACATTAAGGGGAAAACTAAATAAAGCTGTCTGTGCTTAACCACAGGCCTCTAAGCAAAGGCTTTCCCCTGTGCTGAAAATAAAACACCAGGAATTCCATCAGTGTGGGCCTTGAAGGACTGCCAAGTTCAGCAATAAAACTGGGAAGGCCCAACAGGAGTTAGGCAGGGCGTTAAGTTCAGCTGTCACTCTCAGTTCAGGGGTTTTCCTGCCCCCTCTGCCTTGGGAGTGGTCAATGCAGACTTTCAGCTGTTCTTCTGGATGGAGATCCGGGACTTGGCACATCAGGAGTGGTGCCCAGGCTCATCTCCCACCTCCAGACATGGAGGATGTTGTCGTAGAAGGAACAAGTGGCCACGATGCTCGTCTCTTTGGGGCTGTCTGGGGACCTGGCTGAGCCCCCAGTGCTGTCCAGGCCTGTCCTGTTGGGGCTCCTGGCTCTGGGCTCAGAGCCCCTGGCTGAGCCGGGGTCTGGGCCCCCAGCCAGGTCTAAACTGCCCTTCAAGGCAGAGCCCCTGGCCGGGCCAGGATCCCCAGCCAGCCTGGGAGCCGCCCCCGCTCCAGCAGGGCCCTCGCTCTCCTCATCCAGGATCACATCAAAAGTAGCTGTAGGAGACTCGTAAATTATCTTCAGGTTTTGGACCTGCAAATTCAGCCTCTCGTCTCCTTCCTCTGCTCCCGGGAGCTCCTCCAAAGGCTGGCACTGTGCTGCAGGCAGGGAATCCCTGGGACACAGCCTGGACCAGTCGGCCCCGTAGGCCAGGGAGTTGTGCAGGACGTAGGATGACAGGATGACACACTCCTCCGTGTTCTCCGCTTTAAAAGAGAAAATAAAGCCATGAAATGAGCAGAAATCCAGCTGGGGGTTGGGGCTGCTCAGCAGCCATCCCAGCACTGGCTGTGTCCCACGGGAAGAGTTCTCTGATTGTTGCCTTCTTCACCACGGGGTGAAGCGTTCCAGGAGGAAGGAGGTACTGACCATTTTTCAGCCACCTCTCAAAGGCTTTAATTGTCCCTGGGCCAATAGCAGAAAAGGGGTTAATATGCATGAGCTTTAAGAGCCTCATTATCCAAAATACCCACAAAGGCTCCAGACAGACAGGACTGATCTCCACAGTCTCCACTGAGCGAGCAACACACCTGGGAGATCTCTAGGCCATGGCTTGGTTATTAATTAATTGCAGATGTTCTTCCCATGAGCCTTCAGCATTTAACTGACAGTAACTGGACATCAGGTTCCTGCCTTCCCTATACAGGAGAAATGTTATCCTCATTTCCTAAGCTGCCCAAGGTCTGAAGAAACCCAAGGCGGCTGTAAGACTGCATTGGTAATGTGAATGCAAACAGCCTTTTCATCAGGGAAATACCTCCTGATTCACACAAAGGGCCTATTCACGTTATTCTGGATTAACCAGGCTGCTCAGCACCTCCCCCTGAGGCAATAACCGAGTTCCCCAGCAGGGCAGTGACTCCTGCTGACAGGAAAGCACCAAACTGAAATGGTTGTGTCACCAGGTAATCACAGAACCACGGAATATTCTGAGTTGAAGAGACCCACACGGATCATCAAGTCCAGCTCTGAAGTGAATGGCCCCTACAGGGATCAAACCCTGGTGTTAATGGCACCATGCTCTGACCAGCTGAGCTCATCTCACCAAAACCAACCCGGGAAAAGGAGTTATGAGGGATTGACACATGAACAGTGACGGGACCTTTGCACAAACCAGCAGGCCAACAGCGAGGACAGAGCTGGGAAAGCTGGAAGAGTTACCTCAGACTGGAACAAAAGTCTATGGATATCACCTAGATGCTTCTAGAAAGTCAGAGCTGGAGTTCCCCCATAAACCTGGAGGCAGGACAGGAGAGCAGCAGGGCAGCCCCACAGCGTCTCTGCTCCCTGCACACTCACCCAGGCTCCCACGGCAGTCCAGGATCTTGAATCCACTCTGCATGCAGGCTGCCAGCAGCACGAAATCACGCGTGGGGTGCCACTTCAGCCTCCACACCCCTCCTTCCACGTGGGTGTCAGCCAGGGGCTGCTTCATGTTCCTGCTGTCCCACAGCAGCACGTGCTCGTCGTAGCTGCAGACACCGCGAACAGCAGCACAGAGTTGGGGCAGCAAGCACAGAGGAAAGTTAGGACAGATCCCAGGGAACTTCTGGAGGGGCAGCAGCGGGTTCAAGTAACAGAGCAGGTTGGTCACACCAGGGAGGAGCAGCTGGAAGGGACTTACCTGCCCGTGGCCAGGAGGTTCTCGCGGTGGGGACTGCACTGAATGCTGCACACACCCATGGAATGTCTGCAGGACAGGGACAGACAGCAATGCACAGCTTGAGAAGGGATTCTCCCTGGAGTTTTAAGGATTACTGCATCAAGGTGTCTCAGGAAGGACAGTAAGGTGAACTCAGCTTTCAGTCCAGTGAGCCACCCCAGCAGAGTTCCATCTACACAGTCCAACTGCCTTCCCAGGGCAAAAGTTCCCCTCACAGTCACTCAGCACAAGTATTTTCTAGTAATATTTACACCATAAATTGCTGTTCAGAGCCCCTAAGAATTTCAGCAGAACAACTGCATTCCCAGAAGACTTTATACCCAACATTAACGATTCCATGGCAGCAGTCCCAGGTCAATTTTAAGGTTACATATAGAATTTCACTGGTGAGTTGTGTGTACTGCTTTAGTCATATTTTAAAAGATGGGAAAAGAGAAAGAAAAGGGATCACTTCAAGTAAGTGAACAGTGTAGAACAAAGTATTTTCTAAAAAAAAACCCCATAACAAGATATCCAAATTTAACACAGAAAAAAAAATCCCAAAATAAGAGTAAATCAGGATCCTTCTCTTAGAAAGAAGCTACCATCACCTTCACCTGTGGAAGTCCTTACATTGAAGGACATGGAGAAGTAAATTTCAACCTGAAGTTGTCATGATGGAAAAAAAACTAACAGATGCCTGCATTTCCCACGGCAGGGAGAACCAGGACTCGCTGGCACTGCACATCTCTGGATTTGGCTTGGGAAGGGGCACAGTGGCACTCACCTCCTGCTGGTGAACACTGGAGCCTCTGGACTGCACCTGGTGTCCCAGCCCTTCAGCAGACTGTCATCCCCTCCTGCCAGGGACAAAACACTGTGACCCCCTGCACCAGCCAGTGACAGCACAGAGCACTGAGGCAAAGAATTCAGTCTGCAGCTTCCTCATGAGGGGCAGCTCCAGTCTGTGCTCCCTGGGACAGCCCCCAGGGAAGGGCTGGAGCTGTGTCAGGGCAGGCTCAGGGTGGATCTCAGGGAAAGGTTCTTCCCCCAGAGGGTGGTTGGCACTGAACAGGCTCCCCAGGGCAGTGGGCACAGCCCCAAGGCTGCCAGAGCTCCAGGAGGGTTTGGACAACGCTCTGAGGGACAGGGTGGGATTGTTGGGGTGTCCGTGCAGGGCCAGGGGTTGGACTGGATGGTCCTTGTGTGTCCCTTCCAGCTCAGTGACACAGAGCTGATGCTTTCCAGCCCTGGGGTCTCTGAGAATTTAACAGACACACCAAACATCACACTGAGGTTCACAATACCCATCACCACAGAAAACACTTGCATTAACAATACCCTCACTTTTTAATTAAAAAAAAAAATAGAAGTCAAAAGGACTGGACTGAAAAAGCTCTCTCTTTTGCACACTGCAAAGAATATAATCTCTTTTGCCAAGAGCCACCCTAAGTACAGTTTACAGGGTACAGCTTCTCCTACTTAACAAAAACTACTCCCCACCATCAAGAAGCCTTTTACCCCCAGCAGAGGCTCCACTTTTTCAACAGGTGTGATGAAAGCACACCCAACCCTGGAAGGTAAAATCCCAAGGAACACACATCCCTAAACAAGATGCCCCTGCCCAACACTCCCAAAGAAGATTCCCAGCCCACACAGACCTGAGTACACGATATCGGTGTCCCAGTAATTGAAAGCAGCAATCCAGGCCTCAAATTTGTGAGCTTCCCACTGGCTCAGGACATGCACAGAAGGAGCAGATTCATCTATGGAGAAAAGGTTCAGCTTCCCCTCTGAATCACTGCTGATCACTCTCAAAGGACATCCACTACAGGGGATACAGGGAAAACATCAGGAATTACTGAATCGTGTTTGATTCAGCTGCACACTGACAGGAGCTGGCAGCACAGTGGCAGGAATGACACATACATACCATTCTTTTCAGCTTCAGCCCATCCCACCCTAAAAATCACCTGCCCCAGTGACCACCACTCCCTGATCTCACGGGGAGCCACCACTCACACCCATGGGAGGGAAGGAACCACCCTTGGCTCTGTCCTTCTCTGAGATGCATAACTGGACTTCTCACGTGCTTGACATGACATCAAGAAACAAATTCCACGTGAAGAGTGATTTTTTTTCCCCCTCCAAATCAGACTGGCAAGGACCTTTCAGGGTCTCTCCCCTCTTGTGGAGTACAAAGAAATGTTTTACTCTCCTGCTATCAAAGCACTGGCTGATCCTGACCTTTCCTGCTCTCTTCCTGTGCCACAGTACAGTTGCAGTTTCTGGACACAGTGACCTTGGAGCACTGGCAAAAGTTCTGCAATTCCCAGTGCACAGATTTTCTGACGTTTCCTGACATGAACTAAGTCCCTTTTGTTTGGTTGCCTGCAACTGCAAGTGCTGCCCTGGTGGCTCAGGGCTTCTTTCCAGTTCTACATGGAATGTTAGTTACACACTGAATCTCCCAAATTTCCACTTGAGAGATAAAGGGTCACCCCCTTTCTACAGAGAAATTATTGGTTTCTCGGAGAAGGTATTGGTCTCTCCAGTGACAACAGTGACAGGCTTTAAAGGCACTTGACATCACTGCAATAATCATTTATCAGGAAAGACCGAGACAAAAAGGAATGTTAAGGAAGGACAAAGTCTAGCTGGGAATTCTACTTATTCATTAAACAACATGCACAGAAACAGCTTTAATTAGCAAAACCTACTAAGTATTTACCCTAGAGCATTTAGCAATGACTGCCTGACCCCCTCAGTTTCCAGCCTTGCACCAAAAGCACCACTCCCTGTTTTCACTTACACAACACATTTACCTCCCCTCTTTCAAGGTACAGCTAAGTCAGGGTGTTTCATGCAGTGATGCCATTGCTGAAATCTCATGTGTGAGTGTTTGAGAAGAAGGAGCCACTTCCAAAACAGTTCTCTCCTGTTTCTCACAGATGTTTAAACTTCCTACATGTGCTATTAGTAGCAGTTCTTAAGCAGAACTTCACACTGAAATTTCAGCTGTTCCAAAAGCAGAGTTGAAACCCATGGATCCATCTGCATCCCATTCCAGTCTTTCCTTTTAGCAAAGGCAACACAAGACACGTCCCTGGCTCACCTGCTGCCGTTCCCCAGAGCACAACCTCACATTTGTTGTTGTTTTAGCCTCTGCTCTTGTTACAGTGGCCACAGGACGTGTTTGTGTTCCTTTGTTACCCTTGCTCAGGAAAGAGCAACTTCTAGAGCAGGACCAGGGACACTGGGATGGAGGAAGTCAAACCCACTAAAGGCTCATTCATCCAAGTCCTCAGCTTCTCCTGAAAGTTGTCCCACACACACTGACCCAGCCTCCCCTCCCCTCCTCACCACTGCTCCCGTCCCGTGGACCAGTCCAAGGACAGGGCCAGTCGCTGTGCGCCGAGATCCACCCTGAAGCGTGGCTCCAACATGCAGCTGTTCTTCTACTGGAAACAAAAGGAATGGGTTCAGGCTGGGAAGACAGCAGGTCTGTAACAACGGGTGTACTGCTAATTCCCACTGCTTTCCCACTCTGTTTTCCAGAGACTGGTGAGCATGAGGGTCCCACAGCACCGGACAATCACCCACTACCAGCTGAGGGGCAGAAATGCACACACAGGATCCCACCCTTCTGCTGCCCATCTTCCCCCAAACCACCCCTAAACTCTGCTTCACTCTCAGGGAGTGAAGTGCAGGAAAAATGACAACCTGACTGTAATTCCCTTACAGACTGGCTTCCGCTTTCTATGCTCTGTGGGAATGCTTCTGATCACTCCCTACTCACCACTAAAGAAACCCCACTCCAACATTCCTCCTGGCTTCTAACAGCTTTGCACCTTCTGCTCTTTACCAGTTAATCCATCCTTGTTCTCAAGTGACATTTCCAGGGTTTGCTTCTGCTCCCCTCCTGCCTCTCATCTCCCACTGTGCAGGTGGGTAGAGCCCAGCCCGGCTCCCTGGTGCCACGAGCAAGTTTGTAGAATTTATGACAAACATCAGAAGGCAAAACAAGTGTTTGAAAAGCTAAGAAGGCTGAGAAAGCCATGGAAACCATCCAGCTTTCCTGCAAGCGTTGCAGCCACCCACCTCACTTCCAGTCAGGTGGCAAAACTCCACGGCGCCCGTGGAGTTTGCAATGCCGACCATGGGATGTTCTGCAACAGGAACATGGCACCTAAAAGACCAAATTAAAGCGATGAATGTCCATAGTTCTTGTATTTTAGGAGGAGAGCAGAGTCATAACTTTTATTCCAAGATGCACAAGGAGAAGGTACGTGACCAGAAAGATCTCATGTTAAGAAAATCTAAGTCTCCTCATGTTACCACAAACCTGTGTGGAGGGGATTAGATGTAAGGGAGAGGTACTATATGTCATTATATAAATAAATGAGGTACAAAGTCACTGGCCAGCTGCTCAACAAACGAGCAGAAAGTGCAACACAGAAATGAGCCAGTCTCTGCTCACTGGAACAACTGAGACAGTATTTCCCTCCAGGAAGTCAGGAACCATTTGGGTGCTAAAATATTACTGCTGCTGCCACGCTAAGACCCGAGAGAGATTCCCTTGGAGCCCCTGCTGTGCACCAGCACTGGCTGGGCCAGGATGTCCAGGAAGGCACCAGCCCTGGCCCACCCAGCATTACCATTTGATGTCCAGGACAGCGGCCGTGTCGATGCGCTGGATTTCGGTCAGTGGGATGTAGGGCTGCTCCTCGTTGTAGTGGTACAGGTAGAGACGCCCGGTACGGTCACAGGCCCCATTAGAGCTGCCTCGGGAATCGCTCTATGCCAAACATCGGGAAGAACAGGGCGGGATTAGCCGTTCCTGCCTCCCCACCCGCGAGGAGCGGCGAGCGGGAGCCGGGCTGAGGCTCTCACTTTATCCCTTGAGGGATAAAAGCCACACAGCCCTCTCGGGGCCGGAGGGGCCCGCTCAGCCCCACCTCGAACCAGCCGGACAAGGCACTGAGCGGGCGCGGGGACCGGCAGCACCGGGATCGGGACCAGGGTTAGGGCCAGGCCGGGACCGGGGCCGGTCGGGGACAGGAGCTCACCCCAGAGCAGGGCCGGGCGGGGATGGGGGCTCTCCCCGGAGCAGGGCCGGGCGGGGATGGGGGCTCTCCCCGGAGCAGGGCCGGGCGGGGATGGGGGCTCGCCCCGGAGCAGGGCCGGGCGGGGATGGGGGCTCGCCCCGGAGCAGGGCCGGGCGGGGATGGGGGCTCGCCCCGGGGCGATACTGGGAGGACAGGGCCGGGGATGGGGCTCATCCCGGGGCGGTGCCGGGCTCACCTCTGCGGGCGGGCGCAGGTGGTAGGTGCCGCAGGCCAGGATGCTGTGCCAGCCCTCCACCGGGCACCACTCCACCGCGTCCGCGCTGAACTCCGTGTCCACCACCTGCAGCGTGCGCGTCCGGCACGGCGCGGCCATGGCGGGCCCGGCGGGGGCGGCACCTCCGGGGCGGCACCGCCCGTCTGCTTCCCGGTCAGGGCGGGCCCAGGGCGGGGCTGCCCCTCAGAGCCGCCCCTTCCCCTCAGAGCGCCCCTTCCCCGCGGGGACAGCGCCCAGCCCGGCCGGGTCCGTGGGCACAGCCCGGGATCCCTCCTGGTTTTGTCCCAGCTCCCTCCCCCAAGGAAGGGGATGTGGCTCAAGCCCCCGCCGGTGCGGGGTCGCTGTTCTCAACCCGGCAGCTGCTCACGAGAGAGAACCAGCACCAACCTCGGCATCCTCCCTGCGCATCGCAGAGGCCTTCCCCAGCCCCCTCACAGCTCTTCAGAGCAGATACATCGCTGTGCCCTGGCAGCAGCTGTTCCGGAGCACGGAGGGATCCCACCCCCTGCCCCGAGCCTTTTCCCTTTCTCCTTTCCCCTCAGTCCTCTCCCAGACGGAGGAGAGGTCGGGCTGCAGCGATTCACCGAGCAATTCACACCCCCGAGCTGGGCTCTGCTCCCCCGTCCTGCCCTGGAGCCTGGATTGCTGCTGTTCCCCAGGCAGAAATTCCTGCAGGGCTGTGTTTCACAACCCAGAGCGAAAACAGACAAGGCCTTGCCTTTTGGTGTTTCCCCATAACCAGCACTACATTTATTGGTGCCGAATTTCGTCTGCCGGGTCTGTCTCATAACATCCTTCTGCAATTCTTCACTCAGCCTTTATTATATTATTACACTGAATAGCTTCCTCAGTGGATGTTGTCACCTTCCTCACTCATTACTTTTCCCAATTATTTTTTAATATATTGGGCATCCAACTGTTTACTTCCCTCCACTAAAGAAACCCTTCCTCCGACTACTCCTTCCCCATCTTTTAAACAGTTGTTTGCCCATATGTCATTCCCCCTTTTTCCCTCAAGTGCCTCGAGCAAAACCAGGACTAAGCGCATTTTGGAAGTTCAAGCAGACTGGTAACAACCGAATCCCCTTTCCCCTGCACGTTCACACCCCTGAAACAATTCCGGCGGAGTTTTGAAGCACGACCTCCCTGCACAAAACCCACCCCAATATTTAGCCATTGGTGCTGCTGATTCACCCCAAGTTGCCAGGACCAGCCGGTGCCACCTACGGCTCCTCCGGAGCCGTAGGTGGCACCGGCTGGTCCTGGCAACTTGTTCACTGCTCATTTCAGCTGAACTTTAATCTCTCCCCAAAGCACTTCTGTTCTGAACAGATTCTCCGTGCAGTTTTCCATATGGAAGCATTGCTGTGTGAACTTCCCCCCAGCTCTCTCACAGGGGGGACACATATACAAACGATTCACTGGATTTCCTTCCCCCTGACACTTTTAATCCCCAGGTCAGCCCCGGCCTTTACTGTGCCCCTGATGTTTGCAAAACTATACATGCAAGTTTTATGACTTGAATGCCCTCTGTATTCCATTTTTCTTTGCATTATTTTATTGGATTTTTTTATCTTTTTCCACATTTTACCTGCCAAGTCTTATTTCCATCTTTTTCATTTGAACACGTGCTCAATTTATAAAGGATTTCTTATTACTCTGAGTAAGAAGTTGCTGTTTAATCACACCGACCTCTTTTTGTCCCCTCAGTGCTGTTTTGCAGGGTGGTAGTTTTGCTCCTGGCCCCTCTGTGCCCATCTCCATGCCCCCCATAAGTATTTAAATCTCTCAGCTGTTCCTTTTAACTTCACCAATTTCACTTAAATTAAATCACAGAGGAAAACCCGAGAGGATAACCCCATGGGTGTATTTGAGGTTCAAATACAAAAGGCAAACATTGAGCCCTGCAATACATTATATTTCACATTTTGTGTCCCTTAATTTTCCATTGTGACATTTGAATGTTTGGGATTGGCAATACCACCCTATTTGGAGAGGAAGGAGCCCCTGGGGGTACCTGCACCGACATTTCATGGTGTGTATACCAGGGGTGTGCACCCTTCTGTCACAGAACCAGGAATGCTGCACCCTCCCAACCTGAGCTGGATTTACCAGATTTCCCTGCAGGAAACATCTTGGATGAAGAATCTCCCTCATAGGCAAGTCCAGGGAAAGTCATCTCTTGTATCAGCAGTGCCCAGGCCTCCTCCCAGATAAACAACCACTTACTCCAACCTGGGCTTTTTAAATACAGCAACAGCCTGGATTCTCTGAGGAAAAGGTTCTTGAAAAAGCCTCCATCCTCTGAAAAAAGTTAGTTCCTAACTTTTTTAGAGTTAGGAAGTGGAGCTGGTACCCTGAAGTCCCTTTCTGAGCCTCCTTACAGAAAGGGAATGTCTCTGCCACAATCACTGGTCACACACCTTCCCACTCCCATCAGGGACCTGCTGTCCTTATTGCAGTCCCCAGGTCCTTTCCAAGAGTCAAAATCCCTGTGGCCACTTCCCTGCTCTGGCACAAGGACAGTGTGGAGTCAAACATCACTGACTGAGGTCAGAACTTGCATTATTTCACTTTGCACCGTGTTTGGGCCATTTGTTTCTTTCCTTTGGGTTGTTCACAGCCCTCTAACCCCCCAGGGCCATCTTCCCTCCCCATCTGCCTCACCCCACCCTCCCAACCCCTTTCCTCCCACATTTCTGGGATCAGGATTCCCCAAGGCCCACCATCCTGAAGATTCTTGGAGTCCAACTCTTTGAGTCCAGTCCCATCCCTTCCTTCATTCCCTCCTTTCCCCACTGCCCATCAAGCCTAGCTCTGTCCCCTGTCCCTGTCCTCACTGCAGCAACATTACAAACATCAGCACTAACTTACTTTTCCCTGCTCAGTGTCTGAAGACTGCACTTCATTTTGCTGAACGTGCTGCCTGGTAATAAAATGGAAAATTGGCAGGACATATAGCAGCCTTTTAAACAGGGAAGGAAAAAAAAAAAGGCAATACTTCTGCCCTTTTCAATGGAATGCCTCATATAAAAAAAATTCCTTGTGTCCCATTGTATATTCATCAAAACAGTTCATTTAAAGCAAATAATTGAATGCTTCCTTAAAAAAAAACTAAAAAAAAAAAAAATCACCTATTACAGGAAAATTTTAGTAGGTCCTGCTTGACTTCTTCATACTGAAGGGCATTTTAGGCTTCCTGAGCAGAAAAATTACAGTACAAGCATGATTTAAGAGTGGCAACTTGACCAAGTGCCTGAAAGTGAACTTCCAGCAGGAAGTGTCAGAAGTTCTTTGTTATTTCCTAAGAAGCTTAAAGCCAAAGGATGAAAACCCACCCAAATGTTAATAATTCAGAACTTCCTGTGCAGATATTAGAAACAGAATGTAATATTGGAAGTCCACAGCAGTTCAATTTTCTAACAAACTGAATACAAGCAAGACCAACACCGCAACATGAAGTGGCAAAGTGAATCCTGGCTGAAAAATGGAAATTCTAAACAGTTTTTACAAAAAAACTTTCACCAAGCACTCCAAGAAAGGCTCTGCATTAAGCACTCAGCAACTCACATTCTTCTACTGTGAAGCAAGACTAACAGCTGGCTCTAAATTACCCATTTAGTTCTTCAGAAAATTCAGTTGATGGTCCTTATATTTCTAAGGCAAAAATTAAAAAGAAAAAACTTTCAGGTAAGTCATGAAAAGAAAAAGGGGCATGTGCTCTGCAAGGGAAATCCTCCTCCCAGACTGTTTGTACTCATTAACACATGAAAAACAAAAAAAAAAAATTCAAAAAGTGATTCTTGGATTGATGACAACTCTTAAAAAAAATAATAACTAACTCAGATCATTAAATTGTAGTTCATTGAAACATCTCTGCACATGACTGGAGTATTTGCTGTGCTGCCAGGGAAGCCACGAGGGCACCACATCCACACACAGCTGCTGCCTGAGCTTCCCCACAGCTCCTCCATGTGCAAGGGTTTTGGGACAGAAAGCTGGTGCAGCTTTCCAAATCCTGGCTGCTCCAAGGCTCATCTCCAGCAGCCCCTCGGAGACTGCAGCTGCCTGAACACACATCCCACCTGGTCCCTACACCCCACGCCAGCTCCTGGGGCACCGCTTCCCACCCAGCAGGGAACTCCAGTGGCCAGGGGTGCCTGTGCTCTGCAAGCAGCTGGAAGGGAACGGGAGAAAGCCAGAGAGCAGACAAGGATTCATTCCAACCTTTACTTTGCTCTTTTTTTGTTTGTTTGTTTGTTTTTTTCCAATAGAACTTCCATGCAGAGTTCTCCAGAGTAAGTCCTGATGCCGGGTCTGCCCGCCGGCCTTGGCACTGCCACAGACACTTCTGCCACATGGGAGGAAAAAGCTTTTGCTACATGACTTTTTTGCCTTTTTTTTTTTTTTTTTTCTTTTTTTAAACTTTTAGGCCAACAACATGTTCTCCTCCGAACATTACAGTTAATGAGTGCTATCAAGAATTCCTAACAAAAAACTGTACATGAGTTTACAAACGTATTAACATATAAATAACGAGAAGCTTCCTGCCTGGAGCCTCCACAGTAGTCTTTTTGCTTGAGAATATAATACTGGAAGGGCAGAGCCAATCCCTTTCCACAGCACCAGTCAGAGCTGGCTTAGTCCAGTCAGCCATTCTGCTCAAGCATCACAGGGTTTGTCTTCAGTGCCTCTGGCTTGGATAAGCAGTCTGTCACACTGTGCAAAAGCAAGAGCCCGATGCCTCTGGGGAGGAATCCTGCTGCTGAGAGGCCTCTGCCACCCGGTCACCGCTCCGGGCCGAGCTCCTGCTGGAAGGTCCTTTTCTTCTCCCGACAGTGTTTCTTGTGGGCAGGCCAGTCCTTCTGCTGGCACTGCGAGCCGCAGTACCGCGCAACCTGGCAGCGCCCGCAGATGTTGAACTCCCGCAGCTGCAGGAGCACAGGACACGGTTAGAGAGGCTGCTCAGGGCCAGGGGAAACCCCAAAGCATTCCCAAGGAGAATCCCCACAGCATTCCCAAGGAGAATCCCCACAGCATTCCCAAGGAGAATCCCCACAGCAATCCCAAGGAGGTTCACAACCAGGTTTTTTTCACGCTGGTCACAAACAGGTGACAGGACAAGGGGCTTTAAGCTGAAGGAGGGCAGGGTTAGGTGGGATATTGGGAAGAAATCCTTTCCTTTGAGGGTGGGCAGGCCCTGGCACAGGTTGCCCAGAGAAGCTGTGGCTGCCCCTGGATCCCTGGAAGTGTCCAAGGCCAGGTTGGATGGGGCTTGGAGCAAGCTGGGATAGGGAAGGTGTCCCTGCCCATGGCAGGGGGTGGAATGAGATGATCTTTAAGGTCCCTTCCAAACCAAACCAGCCTGGGATTCTAATTAAGAAATTCACCCACTGAAATCAGTACTTAAAACAACCTTCCCAGAACTTGGGCTAACCAGGAATTAGTTATGCACTCAGGCTTATGTTGGTGACTGGCTTGGGAGCTGGAAAGGAATCTTTGGATCCACTGCTGCTCTCAGCCAGCTCAGCCCCTTGCCATTCCAAACTGAGGGCTGGCTTTTGGAACTCCCTTTCATGTGCCCTTCAGCTGGGGGGGGAGGAGATGATCTTTAAGCTCCCTTCCCACCCAAAGCAGTGGATGATTCCATGAAACACAAATATCCCCCATGACTGCCACAGAGTCAGGAGGTTTTGATGCGATTGCTCTTGGCTGGTTTTGCAGCTGCTCTTGTAGAATGGGCTTAGCAGACAAAATACTGGAGCACTTCACTCTTGTTCTCACAACGCTGTTGTTCTGTCAGCCTGAGTTTCCAACTACAAACACCTTCAATTCAGAAATCATTAGGAGTGCTGCACCAGCTCAGCCACTGCCAGAGTTACCCAGGGAGCTTCTGTACTCACACCCAAATAAAAGGCAGAGCTCTCACTTTTTCTAACACAGGGAATTTAAGATGGTTTTTGCTAACAGTCCCTTCCCCAAAGCAGAAAGTGGAACACAGTGATTGGAGCCCACTCAGCATTTGCTACCACAAGAAAGGCCCTTGTTTATGGATAAGGACATCCTTGCGACAGAGGCTCAGCCCCTGGACAGCTCATTCTCTGACTGTATTTTGCTTTATCTACCTACAGCAAAGCACCAGAACTTGCTTTCCTCCCTGTTCTCCCCTGAGTAAAGGCCACCCAAATCCCCCCTCTGCTCAGGAAAGGTTAACCAGGTTATTTTTTGATTCCACTGTTGCCCAAAACCTCTTACAATGCTTCCTGCTGTCTCACACAGCTGCTCACTCGTTCCAGCTCTGCTCCCCAGGGCAAAGCTTCCACCTGGCTTTTTGTCCACTCTGCAGAAGCCCCATTCCTCCCAACAACACTCACTGCTCCAGTTCACACCTCCATTCTCTCCAAGTGAAAACTATCCCGGGGGAGGCTGAAGGTTCAGGCCAAAGAAAACCTGAGTTCAATACAATTACTGCCTTCAGCAACCGACTGGCACAAGCCAACCCTTGCATTTTAAGGAACAAATAAATCCCTGGACACAAAGGCTTCGCTTGCTCCCTCCCAGCTCTCTGGACACACCTGTTTTTCAATCATTGTGCATGGGGGGTAGTGACATTCATAGTAAGTGCAGGAGTTCTCCTCCTCCTCCACGACATCCCCGTTAGCGTTGTAGTATCTGGTTACATTCAGGACAGGAAACTGCTCCTCTATAGGGTCTGTTGGGAGCTGTTGGATTGCCAGCCAATACAGGCTTTGTTCCCTGGAAAAAAAACGAGCACCAATTTGGTACCTGAATTCATAATAAGCACACAGGGAAACGGATTTCAAATTGATTAATGAAGGAAGTAGAGTTAACATTGTATTTAGCCTCAGATTACACCTACTGCTCATATATTGGGGGGTTTTAGGGGTATTTTAGTCTAAGTGTAAAATCCAGGAGTTTAAAATTATCAACCAAGAAACATCTGCATCAAGCAAAATAATTTCTGTGTAAAATTATTTACATCAAGTCAGAATCATTTCTGCCTCGAAGTCTGTGTCTGGTACTCCCAGAATCATTCAGAGCATTTGTAATTCACTACATCTTCTCAAAAGCAGTTTAATAAGCTCTGAACATCCTGATCTTTTGGGTGCTGCAAGTGTTTCAGGAGAAGAGGGTGGTGTGGAGCCTGTGGGTCTCCCACTGTGTCACACCATTGATTAACGTCTGATGTGCTGAGTAACCTCAGGGAAACAGGGGATGTAGGAAGCTCCCACAACCTGCTGGTGAAAGGTGATGGGAGCTGAGCCCAGGAACTCACTTTGACTCAGCTCAACCCCAATTCACAATTCCAAGCAGAAGCATTTTGCAGTTCCTGGCTTGCTACAGGTTGTGCTGGAATTCCAGTGCCTGAGCACGAGAGGCACAGGGCACAGGGTGGGAGGGAACCCAGGCCTCCTGTTCGCTGCTCTGACAGATCCTGGCACTGCAGGACCTTGGGATAACTCCACGGGGTGGGATGGTCCTGCACAGCAGGAACAGCGAGCACAGACACACCAAACACAGAGGGATCTGCGAGGACTCAAAGGTCAAATCAAAAAGGCTCTGCCAAGACCAAAACCACTAAAGGAAGGAGACAATTTAAGATATTGTCATCTTTTATGATGGCAACCCCCTGGCAGACTTTGACCCACCTTTGTTTGCTAGAGATTTCTTCAGCTTTGGGCTTCCACCCCCAGGGCACGAGGCGCAGATTGTCCAGGCGGTTGTCCACGGTCACCGAGTTCAGATGCACCACCTGAAATCCAGGAGCAATCCCTCCCCGGTGCCTCTCCCTGCAGGACACAAAACCAGCTGGAAGGTCAGCAGTGAACAAGGCTCCACAGCCAGAAAGTAAAGGATCACACCCATTCCAAGGCAACGCCTCATTTTGACCCACTGACACCAACACAGGACACCTTGGGCTGCCCACAGGCTCTCCAGGGGCTACTTCAGAGCACCTCCCAGGAGAAAAGGGCTTGTTCCAGCAGGTTATTTCCATTATAAACAAGCTGGGTAAGAGCCATTCATGGTATAATGTAATTGGAAAGATATTGCTCAGTTCCAGACACTCCAACTTGCAAGAGATCCATGGGATTACCAAGTTCCACAGAGCGGACTTGAGAGGTGCCAATATTGGTGTATTGTTTTAACAGGAAACTCTATCAGACACATTTGTGCAAGCCTGGCACTGGTGTGGAGTCAGAGAGCTCATTATTTATGAAGAAATGTCATTAACAAGCAACAGGACAGAGGTTTCACTGCGTATGCAAATGCTCTGCAGACTCCAATTGTGTGTAACACGTTGAAGGTCTGAGATGACTCCAGAACTGACCAAGAGACACTGAAACTTGCCCAAAACCCACGGCTGGACTATTAGCCAGGAGATGGCTGCATGCTGAGTCCTCCCTACTGCCTTCTAAGAGTTTCCATTTCCCATTCCACCTTCTCCACTCCTTTCTGTGTTTCATCTTGTTCACTCTCAAACTAGTTGTGCCTGGACAAGTTTCCTCAAGTGGAATCCCCATCCCACCTGAAAGGTAAGGCCTGGACGGAAGCTGAGTCTCCATATGTTTGCTGTGCCATGAGGAATTTCCCAGCCCAGGGAGAACAAGGACAAAGGGTTATCCAGCTCCTTCTCCCAGGACACCCCTCCAGCAGCTTCTCCCAGCTGCACCCAAGCCCAGCCTGGGCACTGAGTCCTGCTCAGCCATTCCTGAACATTTCAGTTAAAAAAGTTCATTCAATTTTAAAAGCAAACAAACTATGGAAAAGAGTCTGCTAAAATGCCCTGGAGGAGGAATCCCAATCACAGCCTGGTTTGGGTTGGAAGGCATCTTAAAATTTACCTAACTCCACTCTCCTGCCATGGGCAGGGACACCTTCCACTAGCCCAGGCTACTCCAAGCCCTGTCCAACCTGGCCTTGGACACTTCCAGGGACGGGGAATCCTCTGGGAAATCCATTCCAGGGCCTCACCCCCTCACAGGGAGGAATTTCCTCCCAATATCCCACCTAACCCTGCCCTCCGGCAGTGGGAAGCCATGGCAGGAAGAGCTCCTTTTGAGTTGCTGAAGGCCAGTGAAGGGTCTGGTAAAGGGAATCAGGAATCCTGAGGGCCACAGGTGGCAGGAAATGAAGTGAGGGTGAGAACCAGCCACAGATGGACACAGGGAAGGAGTTCAGGTGCTCAGACTGAGCCTGGGACAAAGTGCCAACTGGAGGGATGGGATAAATATGAACAAGGAATCCCAAACGAGAGAGAAGAGCAACAGCAAACTGTGCAGGGGAAAATGGGAGTCCAAGACCAAGTTAAGAAATCATTTTTAAATGTATTACATAATGAGAGTTTAGAAATGTTGGGGGAAAAGAGAGGATCAGATTGTCCCCGACACCGGGAATTCACAGCAGAGTGGCACAGACTACCACTGCTCCTACACAGCCCAGCCCTCACCCACAACCCCCCAGGAGCAAATCCTGACCAAATTCCCTCCCACAGTGAGCCCCTCTTCCCCTCCTGGTCTGACACCACACTCAGCTCCATCACTGTCAGCTCTTCCATCCCCCCACGTGACAAAGGTCAATGGGAACGTGGAGGTTGGGCCTTGCTGGTGAGCGGTGAGAGTGTCAACACATCCCTGGACTGAGGTACCAGAACCAGTAGTGCCAACTCCAGGATGCTCCCTGAGCTCCTACAAGATGCCAGGGAAAACACTTCCACCAGGACTTGCCAGGGGATTAAGTGGACACTGTTGTTTTGGCACTGCAGCAGCTCAGAACAGACACAGCCATTCCAGTCACCAGGAACCAGAACAGAGCAGGATTCAGGCAGCAGGATGGTAAGTGCTCTAAAAAAAAAAACAAAAAAACACAAACCCAAAAAAACCCCAGAAATCAGGTCTGAGATGTCTTTTCGAACATGCAGTTGGTGATACACTCATGACTAATCTCCTGATGCTGCTGTTCCCCAGGGAACATCCCTGCACCCAGCAGAGCACAGCGGGCTGGGGGAGCTGCCCAGGGAACAAAGGATGGCAGATTCCTGCAGCTCCCCAGCCAGGGACACCTGGCCAAAAAGTCCCTGTGGAAAACACAGCAAAGCACCAGAGAGGCCAAAGAACTCTCAGGAAGTTCTTCCTGTAAGAATGACTGAAGCACACGGGGGGGATTTCTCAGCTCTTGGTTCCCATTTGGTCCCTCTGCAAAGGGCAGGAGGGCTCAGGGAAAATGTCCCTGTCACAGCTGCGCTCCAGTTTTCTGTCCCAAGGGCCCCATGACATGAACAAAGACATTTGCTTCATAAATTGTTTTAAAATTAATTAAAAAATTCAAAATTCTGCTTTATTTGCATCTAACGCTGCTCACTGATCTGAAACCACAGGCACACAGGTGGGTTGGTTTTTTGGATTTTTTGGGGGGTCCATGTGCAGAGAACAATTAAATCACACACCTCTATGTAGTAATTCATGTTCTTTGCTTTCCAGTTACCCCAGGATAAAGGCTGACACTGGGAAGTGCAGTGCCTGGAAATGCCCAGCTCTCCTGCCCTCCACAGGCTCCAAACCCTCCAGAATTGCTCCTCCTCCCCAAAGAAGGACCTGCCACCCCTGCCCAGCTCAGGTCTGTGCTCAGAGCATGTGGGTAACACTGATCCATCCAGGAGGGGCAGGAATTACACACAAAAATCACTGCCCTGCAGGATATTGGGCTGTGATTAAAGATCTGAGGGACCAAACTGAACCTACAGAAACAGCTGGAATATTTCGTATTTTCCAGCAGAATTTGGCTTTGCAGCTTCAGAAGTGCAGCTGCACTTGTCTGGCAGCTGAGCCCCCACCTGTGTGAGCCTCCAAAATCCCCATCACACACAACCCCTGGGTTTTTAAGCCCAGCACACGCTCGAGTGACACAATTTGAATTTCCTAACTGAAGACATCTGAATTATTTCCCAATTCGAGCAAAACAAAGCAGGAGAGGCAATGACTGGGCTGTGCCACGAGCAAACAGCTGGGCTGTCACCACCTGCACAGCCTTCAACCATCAGCCTGAAGAATTTTAAGGTGCTGGTTAGAGCTTCTCACCATTATTAGCGTGTGAGGTTCACAGCAGTGGCTGTCAGTGATTTACTCCACATGCTGCAGCCAACTCCATCACCTCACCCAACAAGGTTAAACATTAACAGATGCAGGTTAAAATCCATATTTAATGAGCAGATTTGTAAATAATAATAATAGCCTGATATCCTTCCTGTCTCCCTCCAAGCCTGGTTTGGGGGATAAAAAGGTAACCTGGAGTGATAAAGAAAGCGCAGGCACATTCTGAGCACTGTGACTGCTAAGATGGTTTGTGGAAGTGACCAGAAAACATTCTTAATTTATCAAAAAATAAAAAGGGTTTTAAAAGAAGTAACAGTTCTCTTTAGCAGAGAGAATCTGCCAAACTCCTATCTAGAAAGAGCAAAATGTCAGCTCTGAGGAAGTTGGCCCCTGAAATTCATGTACAGCCACGAGGGATTCCAAGCAATGGATTGTAGAATATGGAAAATAGGATAAGAGCCAGCAGCAGCAGCATCACTTCAGGCAGCTTTGCAGAAAGCCACACCAAACAACTTAAAGTTTTCCCTTATCAGAAGGTCCCTCTCTCCAGGGCTCTGCCAGTTCTCACTGGGCAAAAAAAAATAAAAAACACACAACAAACCCTAAGTGTGTTTGTGTTCACCTGTCAGGAGGAGCCATCCCCTGCTCCCCCTCAGAGCTGCAGTTTGAGCAGCATTTCTCAGATTTAATCAGTTCTACAGGACCCACACTCACCTCTCACTGCTCTCCCTGCCTGTGATGCTTCACAGGCTGTGCTGGGGGAAGGCTCAGTGCAAACCAAATCCTAACAGCTCTGCGGGTTTCCAACCTGCTGAGAGGACCTAAAGCACCACAGGCAGAGGAATAACCCCCCACAGGTTGGGGACAGGGACCCCTGGCAGTTTTCCTCTCCCCAGTACCCACCAGAGCAGCTCGTGCAGGAGGCGCCCAGAGCCCCTTCCACGGTTCTTGTCGAAAGCATAAGCGAATATTTTAGCACCATTTCCATCAGCATCCACCTCCATGCGAGCCTGGGGAGGAGGGAGAGCCCGTGAGATCATCATCCAGCACCAGAGCAGAGCACAGGGGATGGGGGAAGGACCCAACGCTCAACGCTTGTGTCCCACAGGTCACTCGGCCGGGGTGGAATCCCGGCTGGAATTGTGGGTGATGGAGCTGGGAGGGGGCAGGGAGGGGCTGAGCACGGCAGGATCTGGATCTTTGCTGGACAAAGAACAGCAGCAATCCAGTTCTGAGCCTGTGGGATCCACATGGGGATCCACACTGGAATCTTTGATGGCATCCAGGCTCTACCTGGGTCCCTGCAGAGCCACCAGGGCTTTGTTTCCAGCGTGGCCCTACACCCACCTCCTCGTGGGAGGCGGAGAAATGGGGTCCTGTCCTTCTTTTCTCCCTCCCACAACATGGTGTTGGGCCAATGCTCATGAACTGCAGCAAGGACTTCACCAATGTTGGACACCCCCGGTGTGTCACCACTATCAGTGACACAGTGGCCACCAGAGAGGAGGAAGGGGCAAACGGGGTGGTCACAGCTCCTACAGCTCCTCAGAGCAGCCCCAAAGCACTCCCTGCACTGAGGAACTCAGTAAAGGATGGTCCCTCCTCCAAAAACACGCCAGTGAGAGAAGATTTTTTAATCATTCCCTTTCTCTTTGAAAGCCTTGGTAGAACCCACTCACCCTTTCCCAGTGGATGTAAAGAGAAAACGCTGTTTTCTGGTCCCATAACCAGTTACAATTAAAGTTTCCCACACCCAAAATGCTCAGAGTGAACAATCTCAAAGTTTGCCAAACCAAGTAAGGGCGGGCAAATGATCAGATGTCCCAAAGCACACAAATAGTACGTTGAAAACAAACAAAACAAAATTATAACAAATAAACGAAGAAATAGATGTTTTAAACCAATACTCAGAAAAAAAACCGCCAAACCCCAGAACTTTTCCTGCTTGAAAATCTCCACGTTGGTACTTCAGTTATTTAAAATGGGTGGTTTTTTCCCCTAAATCAGGGGGGTCGCAGGCACGGAAATTCCAGGGGCAGCTGGATTCAAACAGGGAAGGAAAACCCCAAACCCACAGCCCGGGAGGTTCGGAGGGGTCCGGGGCTGCCCCGGGCAGGGGGTAGGTTGGGTTGTAAAATCCGGGGAATCCCGGGGCGGGGCCGCTCGCTCACCTCGAAGGAGTAGCTCTCCACCAGCGGGATGTCCTGCTCGTCGATCAGCGTGTACTTGGTCTGAAACACACCCGGAGCGCACTTGGTCTGAAACACACCTGGAGATGGGTCCAGTACAGCCCCGGTACAGCCCGAGATGGCCCCGGTACGGCCCGAGATGGCCCCGGTACGGCCCGAGATGGCCCCGGTACGGCCCGAGATGGCCCCGGTACGGCCCGATACGGCCCCGGTACCGCCCGATACGGCCCCGGTACCGCCCGATACGGCCCCGGTACCGCCCGATACGGCCCCGGTACCGCCCGATACGGCCCCGGTACCGCCCGATACG
>NW_020956316.1:43610-84441 GCF_003031625.1 Empidonax traillii | reverse complement strand
AATAGGAGACCGCGACACCGCCCACCCGCCGCACGCCGGCCAATGGCGGCCCCGCGCTGCCGTCGCGTCACCCCCGCCTCGGCCAATGGGCGCGCGGCGCGCCGCGGGGCGGGTCACGTGGGGCGGCGGAGGGGCCGCGCGCGGGCGCGGGAGCGGGAGGCGCGAGAGGTGACGTCACGTTCGCGGGAAGCCGCGTGCCTCCGGCAGAGGGGGCGGGGCCGCGCTTAAAGGGGCCGCGCTCCACCCCTTCCCCCGCGGGGAGGGGGACGTACCGGGAGCCCCACACACACACCGGGAACCCCCCACCGGAACCCCCGGGGACAGGGACACCCCCGGGGACAGGGACACCCCCGGTCAGACCGGGAAATCCAGGACCGGAGGCGGCCGGGGAAGCCCAGGCGCGGTGCCCGGCGCACGTGGTGCGGGCGCTCCTCGCCGCGTGGAGCCAGGCGGGCCGACACGGGTGCGGGCACACGGACACACCCCCGGTGCCGTGCGCGGGAGCCGCGGCCCGGCCGGAGCTCGGTGCGGGATCGTGGAATCGTGGAATGTCCTGGGCTGGAGGGACCCCCAAGGACCATCCAGTCCAACCCCTGTCCCTGCTCAGACACCGCAACAATCCCGCTCTGTCCCTCAGAGCCTTGTCCAGAGGCGATGGAAGGGCCGAGCCGCAGCCCCGGGGCGATCCCGCACACGCCGCGGGCCGGGCGGGAGGAGTGCGGGGGCACGGGGGGCACATCGTGACTGCTGCCCCAACCCTGGAAGTGTCCGAGGCCAGCTTGGACGGGGATTGGAGCAACTTGTGCAAGTGGAAGTTGTCCCTGCCCGTGGCACGGGGTGGAACGAGATGGGCTTTAGAGTCCCTTCCAACCCAAACTAAGCTGGGATTCCATGATTTCCGTGATCTACTTGTGACCGACGGCAAAACCAAGTTACAAATCTCTGGGGCAGAGATTTTCTCTCCTGAAAAATGTGAGCAGGGAGGGTGGGTTTAACCCTGGAAGCATCTGAATGAGTCAAATGTTAAATCCAAGGATGAATCCTGCTTTTCTGAATCATCCCTGTGATGCAGCAGCCCCACGGGAGGGGGTTTGCCTCGAGGCTGCGTTGATGAACCAGGGAAATGAGGCACGGGAAGCTGTTTGGAGCAGCCCATCATTGCTCACTGACCCCCAAGATTTAGGGAGCAGCTGATTCTGCAAGTGCTGCCCCACAGAACGAGCACAAACCTGGGCTCTTCCCTCACAGAATCACTGAGGCTGGAAAAGACCTCTGAGACCATCGAGCCCACCTGGTCCCCAGCCCAGAGCACTGAGTGCCACGTCCTTGGACACCTCCAGGGTGGGGACTCCTCCACTCCCTGGGCAGCCTGTTCAGTGCCAACCACCCTCTGGGGGAAGAACCTTTCCCTGAGATCCACCCTGACCCTGCCCTGACACAGCTCCAGCTGCTCCCTCAGCATGGCATGAAAGCTGGCCACTGGCTGGGATTTCAGCTGTGCTTCTCTTTTATTCCACGACTGTCTCACAAAAAGGCCCGACAAAGAGCTGGGGGAAAAGCAGATGAAAGCACAAAAAAACCCCAAACTCTCCAACTTTCACACTCCATCAGCTGAGGCTGCAAAAAACCCAGTGCTGCTGCACCCAGAGCTGGGGACAGGCAGGGAATGAGAGGCCAGCACAGGCCTGGACCACGGGCAGAGCTGTGGAAGGACAGACAGATCTTTAAATTTGTGGGTTCTGCAGGGACCCCCATGCCCAGGAACACCCAGGTCAGGCTTTGGTCACTTTTTTAGGGATGAGGAGGGTCCAGCTCCCCTCTCCATGCACTGGGATGTCCTGTACAATTTGTGTTTCCAATTCGTGGGTCCGATAAAAATGATTTTGTTTTGCTCACACCTTTCCCTCTTTCACTACAACCAGACTTCAGGCTCTGTGGTCCTCAGGTCAGCAGGGCAGGGACCCACATTTCATCAGGAGAAAAGGACACAAGTGGATCTCCTCAGAACCATAAAGGCACCAGGCAGCCCAAACTCCCCCCACAGACCCCTGTCCAGCCGGGTTCCCCCGGGAGCTGCCAGCCTGGCCTCGCTCCAGAGGTCCTGGCAACTCCCTGGGAGCTCAGTGCTGGTGCTCCAGTGAACATTCCATATGGCAGGACTGTGGTGGGAAACGTGGGATTCACAGCTCCTTTTGGCTGGCCTTGCCCCCGACCTGCACTTTGGATCTCGAGAGGACAGGGAGGAGAATTCCCCCTTCCCAGGAGCCACCTTTGTGATGTTTGACCTGTTTCATTGCCAGCAGCAGAGCAGGCAGGAACCTGGCCCTGTGAGAGCAGCAGTTTGGTGTTAAATCACGTGGAAATGTGATTTCTGAAGGTCCCACTGGCAACACAACCTGTGTTTGATGCTTCACAAGCAGCACGAGACACAGCCCAGGTTATGTTCCTGATTAAACTGGAGGAAACGCAGACTCACAGAGTGGTTCAGGGTAAAGGAACCACTGGAGGTCACCCAGTCCCACCTCCCTGCTCCATAGGGGCCCCTGGAGCATTCCCTCAGGATTCTCTCCAGATGGGTTTGGAATATCTGCAGGGACAGACACTCCACAGCCCCTCTGAGCACCTTCTCCAGTGCTTGGTCACCAGCGAAGTCCTTCCTTGTGTTCAGGAACACAAAGGTTCAGTTCCACCAAACCAGCTCTGCACCACCCACAGCTGCTGAGGAACTGCAGTGCCTGGAACACCAAAAAACACCCCATCAGCTGGACATCCTTCAGGAACAGCCACTGCCCCAGGGGTGCCCATCTCCTCCCTCCAGCCTGGGATGGAATTCCCATCGGGATTTTCCTCTTCACAGAGGCTCCAGCTCACTCAGCACCGGCTGTGTCTGGCACAGCAGCCAATTCCTCCCTGACCCACTCCCTCCTGCTGCCCCAGCACCTTCCTGCAGACCCTGGGCAATAATCCAGACCCCAGGAGAGACATTTCAGCAGCCCAGACAGTGCAGGTACCACCCTCTCCTGCACCCCCCTGCAAGTGGTGGCAGAACTATTTTGCTTCCTCCTCCTGCAACACACACCCCTTTAGAGTCCTGCTCCAGCCAGGGCATTTTCCTCTGGGGCTGTAAATTCCCTGTAGGAATAAGTGAGTGATTTGCAAAACTGAAGAGACACCGGCAGGAAAATGTTGCTGAACTGCTGTCACCACTTTGCAGGGGAGGGAAAGACCCTGCAGAACGTTCTTCTAAATCCAAGGCACACACAGCTCAGCCCATTGGGAAGAATTTCATCTTTTTCTGCGGTGCAAAAATGGACCTAAATTAGGTTTCATTGCTGGTTTTTTCCCCTGTTAGGGCTGAAGGGAACTGCAATCATGAGCAGCTGGTAATGGGGCTGTTACAATATCCCAGTGCCAGCTAAAGCACTTATTTCAGGATCATTTCACTTCACATGCAGCAGAGCTTTTCCCAGCCTGGAGGAGCAGGTCATCCATGTGCTGCTCCAAGGGAAAATCCAGCCTCTGGAGGGAACAGAGCACCATTTCCTCAGGATCCTTGGTTGTATCCACTCCCAGTAACACCCAGAGCTCTCAGCTGTGAGAGCCAAGTGTCAAACACCAGAGAGTACAACGATTTTCAGCACCAAGCTTGGAATACCCAGGAACATTCCCAAATGTTTAACAGGTCAGTGTGCTCCAGGTGAACTGAGGTTCCTCCTGGGACCAGATCCCCAGACAGCATTTACATCTCCTTAAGAGTTCTGCCAAAACAGTGCATTTTTAGTGGGGCTCTAACCCTTCTGATAGTTGCTCACTGTGGTTCTCAGCAGCCACACTTCCATCCCAATCCCTCCACGATGGGCACAGACACCTTTCTGCCAGCTGTTCTCCCTCTAGTAGGGATGGAGCCTTCCCTCCAGGAAGGGGTTACTGATGGGACAAACTCCTCTCATCCACGAGCAGCAGCTCCTCAGAGCAGGCTGGGCTGGCACAAAAAGCCAGAATATTCACTGCTCAACACCAGATCTGGGGCTCAGCCAGGGTTTAGGGGCCATTTCTTATTTACAGAATGTGTGGGAGAAATTTAAATGGCTCAGAGAGGGGCTGCAGGGCTGGGCTGCTCCCCCAGCATCACCAGTCAAGGAACTGGGCCCTTAACAACACGGGATTCCCCTCACACAGACTCACATCTCTCAGGATGCAATAAACCATAAAATAAATTTAGCTCAAGAACTAAAATGCCTGTTCTTGTCCTGGTCACCAGGAAAATAACCCAGAACTTCCTCTGCTTCAAGGCATGGGCAATTTTGAGTAAAAAAACTCCAGCCTGCTCCAGCACCAGAACCATCCCCACCAGCACCTGGGCCAGAGGCTCCTCCTGGTAGTACCGACCTTGAGGGCAAGGGAGGGATTGCTGGGCACATGGAGCTGCTCTCCTGGCTCCAGTGGGAATGCTGACTGCACATCCATTCCTTGGATTCATTCCTGATAGGGACCAGTCAGGGCCCTTCCACCCCACAGGCATGTGCAGCTACCCCAGCACAGGGTTCAAGGAATCTCCCAAGTTGGAAGAGACCCTCAAGGACCATCCAGTCCAACCCCTGGCCCTGCACGGACACCCCAACAATCCCACCCTGTCCCTCAGAGCGTTGTCCAAACCCTCCTGGAGCTCTGGCAGCCTTGGGGCTGTGCCCACTGCCCTGGGGAGCCTGTTCAGTGCCAACCACCCTCTGGGGGAAGAACCTTGCCCTGAGATCCACCCTGAGCCTGCCCTGACACAGCTCCAGCCATTGTCAGCATGAGACAGGGACAAACTGGACCAGCACCACCGTTTGCAGACAACTGGGTCTTTTATTAAGCATTTAAAGTGCTACAAAAAACTGAAGGAGCCTTCACGGGGCAACTTCCTTTTCTGCAGTCTTAGCTCTGTTGGAAGAAGCAAACACAGCTCATTAGTGGACTCATTTAAGCAATTAAATCTGACAAAGCAAACAGAGCTGGGCACTTACAGCCGGGCACTCGATGGCACCACTGTTGATGTCGTCAATGATGTCGTGGGGGTGTCTGCCATCGATGCTGCAGCCCACAGACTGGGCAGTGCCCAGGATCTCCTTGATGGTCCCTGCAGCAGGAACACATGGCTTGTCAGTGCTTTAGCACAGGGGAACACCTGAGGAACTTACTTGGAACACCTTGGGCCAGTGGAAGGTGTCCCTGCCCATGGCAGGGGGTGGAAAGAGATGAGCTTAAAGGTCCCTTCCAACCCAGACCAATCTGTGATTCTGTAACACAGAGAACTCCTCACACCCCTCAGCTGTCCCTCCCTCTGGGGGTTTGCAGGCTGGAGCTCACCAGGAGACAGCAGGTCACTTATCCAGCTCTCCTGTGCTGGTTTCCCAGGAAATGCACCACAAGTGCTACCTGTGCCTGTCCCTTCCCTGCACTGGGGCTCCCAGCCAGCACAGGTTTTCCCTGTGGTGCAGCACACACAGCTATGGGCCCTCCCAGGACTGGAGCAGACCATGGAGCAGGCAGAGGGAGCTCTGTCTCCCAATCCCAGGACTCACCCGAGAGCTCCCGAGCCAGGGACCTGTGGCGCATCTGCCGCGCGATGTTCACGATCTCGTCGAAGGTGACGCTCCCGCTGTGCTTGACTGTGAGGGGACAGAGCAGTGAGGACACCTGGCACAGGCACTGCCAGCAACCCCTGCTGCCTCGGGAGCACCATTCCCACTGCCCTGACTCCGTGGAAAGCTGGCAGCTCCCAGCTCCAGTGGGGCTGCCATCAGCGCTCCTGCTCCCAGGCTGTTACACAAAGTTACCCACAACTCTTTCCTGAGTTGGCATTTTCTGCCAGCTCCCCTCTGGCCGTACCAGACCCCACAGGACAGGCACAGGTACCTGTTTTACCCTGTTTGTGCCCAGAGAAGCTGTGGCTGTCCCTGGATCCCTGGAAGTGTCCAAGGCCAGGTTGGACAGGGCTTGGAGCAACCTGGGCTAGTGGGAGGTGTTCCTTCCTGTGGCAGGGGGTAGGACTGGATGAGCTTTAAGGTCCCTCCCAAACAAAACCAGTCTGGGATTCCAAGATTCTGTGATTTTCTAAAAACCAGAATCCTGGCTGCTCAGGATACAGCCCTGTGGCACCAGTTTGCCAGTTTACACTGACTAACCCCAGAGGAAGGTACTGGTGTTCCTCCCTGTTACCCCCAAAACATTCAGAACCAGAGCCAGGGAGCACTTACTGTTCTTCTGCTTCTTCCTGTCACGAGGGGGCTCCTTCAGAGCTTTGATAATCAGAGCAGAGGCAGAAGGAACAACTTCTATCTAAATGGAAAGAGATTAATTCCCCCCCCATTCTGCACACTAATGAAAATAATCAACCAAGCAGTCATTTAGCTCAGCAAAACCAACTGCCAGAGCAGTGTGGGTTGGGTTAGTTCCCTCACACACCACATTTCCTGGGATGCAGGCACCTGTTCCCAGGTTTTCGGCACAGGCCTCCCCACATCCAGGGGAGAACTGCTTCCTGCCTGGGGCTTCCTCTCAGCTCACCACTGGAATGTGCCAGCCACGGAGATCAGGACAGGCACGGTGGCAGGTGGCTACTGGGTTAGTTAGTTTCATTTTATCTCCCACATATCCCAATTATTTATTTTCCATTCTATGGGTTTTATTTATATTTATGTCGCCTGAAATAAGTTTTTCTTTTGCTGGTACTATTGAAGGAAAAATTTATCTGTGCAGGAAGCAACAGCAGCATGAAAAGAAGGTAACAGCAGGATAAAAACTGAACTTTGGCACATGAGGGTCTCTTCCCGTGGACAGGAGCCTGGCAAGCCCCAGAATCCACACACATCCCCCACCCACGTTTTAAGGTCTTCCCAGAAGACCCCCACACACGCCTGTGTGGCACTCATTTTATCCACCTCGGAAGGATGAAGGGCTGAGTGGACCCTGCCGGGATTTGGGGCGGTGGCAGGAGCAGGGGGTGCCCGGGGGGGGCTCCACCCCCGCCGCACACGCGGCCCCTCCGCTGGCGTTGCGGTACCTGCGCTTGCCTGTTCTGGATCGTGAGCTTCACCGTGATCCGCAGCCCCTTCCAGTCGCCCGTGGCCTTGGCGATGTCATCGCCCACCTTCTTGGGGGACTGAGGGGCGACACGGGGGGGGTCACACAGAGCTCGGCTCAACCCCGAGAGCCCCAGGGGTGTCCCAGGGGTGTCCCGGCTGCTCCGCTCTGCTGCGAGGTCGTTCAACACCCTCTTTTCTCCGGAACCGCCCCCAGCACTTCCTGGGACACGCTTCCCACCTCCCCTCCCGGGAACACATTAATGTCCCCCCTGGACACGCTTCCCAAGCCCCCATCCCACTCCTCTCCCCGGGACCACGCTGATTTCCCCTCTGGACACGCTTCCCAGTCCCTCATCCCCCAGGGACACCCTTCCCGCCCCCTCTCCCGGGAACACACTTGTTTCCCTCCTGGACACACTTCCCAGCCCCTCCATCCCCGGGGACAGATCTTCCACTCCTCCCACGGCCACTCTTCTTCTTCCCTCTTCCCCCCCTCCAACACCCGCCAGAACAGGTTTGTCCCCCCAGGAACACGCTTATCCCCCCCTGGACACGCTTCCCACCGTTCCCTCCTCCCTCGAGCTCGTCTCCCAGCCCCTCGGTTCCCCGTCCCCGGCACGTACCAGCCCCAGGGGTCCGATCTTGGGGGCGAGCGCGGAGGTGGCTCCGACCTCCCCTCCGGTGCAGCGCAGATACACTGCGGGGACAGCGCCGCGTCAGCCGCGCCCGCGGGCCCCGCCACCGCCCCGGCCGCCCCTCCCGAGCCACCCCCCGCCCGGCTCGTACCGACTTTGATCTCGTTGGGGTCGAACTTGGGCGGCATCGCGGCGGATGGGGCGGATGGAGCGCGATGCGAACTCGATCCTGCAGGGAAGGCGAAAGACGGCGCGAGGGCCGCGGGCCGAATATATACCCGCCGAGATCTCGCGAGAGGTCCGGAGAGCGGGGACAAATGCCGAGATCTCGCGAGATCTGCGATTTGTACGTCCCGGGATGGATCTAAACATATAAATATTATAAATATAGAAATAGAGATATAGATAAAAATAGAGATGTGGGGAGATGAGGATGGAGATAGAGAGAGATGTAAACATAGAGACAGAAATAGAGAGATAAATAGATATGGATCTATAGAGATATAGAGAGATATAGAGGTGTATAACTAGAAAAACAGAAATATAGATAGAAATAAATAGAAATATATAAAGTTTTAGATAGAGATATTAAGACATAAATACAGACACAGAAACAGGGATAGAGAGAAATATATATAGAAATAGAGGTATAATAGAAATAGAGGTATGGATTGAGATAAATATAGACATACGGATAAAGATACATAGAGACATCGACAGATCAGATGGATGGATGGATGGATAGATAGATAGATAGATAAATGTTTTATAGATCGATAAATGATTTATAGGTAGATAAATGGGCCAAGACCAACTGTCTGAGGGTCAATAAGGCCAAGTGCCAGATCCTGCACTTGGGTCACAGCAATCCCACACAAGGCTCCGGTCCTGGGGAAGAGTGGCTGGAAATCTGCCCAGTGGGAAAGGCCCTGGGGGTGCTGGTTGGCAGCTCCTGAACGTGAGCCACGTGTGCCCAGGTGGGCAGGGAGGCCAATGGCCCCTGGATTGTACCAGCCATGGTGTGGCAGCAGGGCCAGGGCAGGGACTGTCCCCTGTGCTGGGCACTGGCAGGGCCCCACCTCCAATCCTGGGGGCAGTTCTGGCACCCTCATCATTTCAAAATGTGGAATACATAAAAATTTTCTTCAGAAAGGCTGTTCTTTGATGTTGGATCTTTGTAGCTTTCAATCCTAATCAACCAGAAGGGAGATTTGATTCGTGGAACAGCATCTTGTCGAGCTCCAAGTGATGTCCAGGTGTTAGAAAAACAAGTTACTTGTTGGTAGAATTGCCTTGTTGAGGTTTGGGCCTGGAGATGCTTCAGTGATCTCAGAGCCAGGGGGAGGTGAAAGCCTGGGGAGAAGGATGTGCCAGTGACAGTGGGCACAAAGAATGCAGCATTTACAGGCCACAAGGACTTGTGGCAGAACTCCCAAGATAAGGAAGAGAAGCAGCTGAGGGAGCTGGGGGGGCTCAGCCTGGAGAAAAGGAGGCTCAGGGAGGACCTTCTTGCTTTCTACAATTCCCTGACAGGAGGGGGGAGCTGAGGGGGTCGGGCTCTGCTCCCAGGGAACAGGGACAGGAGGAGAGGGAACGGCCTCAAGTTGTGCCAGGGGAGGTTTAGACTGGATATTAGGAAATTTTTTTTCATGGAAAAGGTTGTTAAGCGTTGGCACAGGCTGTGCAGGGCAGTGGAGGAGTCACCACCCCTGGAGGGGTTCAAAAAACCTGTGGATGCAGCACTTGAGGACATGGATTAGTGGTGGACGTGGTGGTGATGCTGAGGGTTGGACCTGATGATCTTAAGGGGCACTTCCAACCTTAACAACTCTGGGATTCTGTGGAAGACCTGGTTCCTCTGGAGAAGCACTAGGTGGGTGACAAGCACATGGGAGATGCTCTGGCACACACACTCTGCTGTCACACACACACATTCTGTGTCACACACACACTCTGTGTGTCACACACATTCTATGTCACACACACATTCTGTGTCACACACACACACTCTGTGTCACACACACATTCTGTCACACACATTCTGTGTCACACACACATTCTGTCACACACATTCTGTGTCACACACACACACTCTGTGTCACACACACATTCTGTCACACACATTCTGTGTCACACACACATTCTGTCACACACATTCTGTGTCACACACACATTCTGACGTGTTCCTCCTCCTGAGGAAGGCAGAGCAAAGTGCTGTGAGCACAGAGCAGGGTCTGCAGGACATGAAGGGCTCAGGTGTTGCTGAGAGCTCTGGAATGGAGAGTTGGGCAGTGCTGGTTTAACTCCAGTCTCCCAGCTCTGAGGGAGGGAGTGACAAAGCAGGTTGTAGATTCCTGGAGGAGGTGGCATTGCCATTGCTTCAGTCAGTCACCTCAGCACTGGTGGGTGAAGCACTGGAGAGCTGTCACTAGAGGACAGACCTGCGCTGGCTCTGGGGGGTGATCTGCAATTCCAACTGGGATTTCTTTTGGACTGTGTGCTTGGCAGGGCTGCTGTTTGCACGAGTCCCCTGCACCTCCATCCAGCACATCAGAACTGCTCCTTGGGCCGCGGGTTCACCTTTTCTTTCTCATTCTCAGCCTGTTTGTGAGCTCCGTTCTGCAGAAAATGCAGTGCTATAGTTGGGGGGAAGAGCAAGAGCTGGTGGAGTAAAAGTAGCAGTGGATGATGCAGGAAGGTGGGAAGGTAGCAGTGGATGATGAAGGAAGGTGGGTTGCTGATTTCCGACACAGTGCTCCAGAATCTTCCCTCTCCTCATCAGACACTATCAGAGAAGTCTCAAGTCAGGATTTGGTGGATAATCTTAAGAGCTTGGATATTTTTAGCCACCCAGTGACCAGTCTCTGCTGGAAGCCCATGAACTGTGCACAGATCACCCAGGAGATGAGTGACAACTCTCCATCCTCACCTAAGTTCACCCATAAGAGCTCTGCAGTTTGCTCCCACTTGCTGTGGAGACCCCCAGGAGCGTGTCTGGGGCTGCAGCCACAGCTCCCTGACCCCTGGTTCCTGTGGGAGGGGAGAGTCTGGAACAGCCCCAGGACTGAGGGACCTGCTCTGGCCAGAGGGGCCCAGGGAGGCCTCATCCAAAAATCACGTTGGAGCAGAAAGTGTCTCTGTCACCTGATGGCATCGATCCTGTGGGGAGCTGGGGCTGCTCCCAGCACAGATTCACATTTCCTCTGTGCACGGGGGTGTGGGGAGTTCCCCATCACCATCAGTAGGCACTGATCCCCATCTGTGCGTCGGCTCCGGAGCCTGAAGTATAAAAATGCTGCCGTGATTCCGGTCCCACCTCAGCCCTTCCCCCAGAGCAGCCTTTAAACTGCAGCTGGTTTCTGCTGGTGGGTGTTTGCTGCCTTTTTCCTTCTGGAGTGGGGGATGGCTGAAATCCAGGGGCTGTGGAACAGGGGTGGAGCTGCCACGTGCTCGGCTGTCGAGGTGTCACCTCCCCCTCCTCGTCTCTGTCAGACTGGGAGGAGCTGGAGGATCTTGGACTCCTCCAAGGGAGTTTCTCATTGCAGAGCTGTCCCGGGGATGTCCAGGCACCGGGAGACCTTGGACCCTGTGCTGGAGTCACCTGATATGTGTGGCCTGGTGGGGGTGGTGGGTGGGCAGTGCCCAGCACTGGGTGTTGAGTGCTGTCCTGGGGACTTTCCACAGCAGCAGGGCTGGGTCTGCGTGGCCCTGGCTGAGCCCCGTGGGCTGGAAACGTCCTGGGGACACACCGGGAGCAGCTGGTGCTGGGGGGGCAGGAGGGGAGCATTGGGGTGCTCGAATGAGGGCAGGAGGGGTTTAGGAGGGGATCACCCACCCGCATCCCTCCTCATGCCCCCCTCACCTGGCCATGGGTGGGCAGAGGGTGCTCAGCATCCCCCGGGATCCAGGAGGGGGGAAGGAGTCAGGCTGGCCCGGGAATGAGACACGGCGAGGCAGCGGGAGGGTGGTGGGTCCCAGCCACCCTCTGCAGAGCCCCATCCCCGCAGGGAGCCCCCCCTGTGTCCCACTCAGGGACCGCACGGGGAGTCCCACGAGTCACGATGGAGGGGGAGGAGGATCGAGACCTGCTCGGCAGCAACGCCACCCCCGCTTCCCACCGCCCCCTCCGCCCCATCCTGTGACCGCCTTCGTGCCCCCGGGCCGTGCTGGGGGTGATAATGAGTGACAGGAGCTCAGGACAAGGTCCGCCGCCTATCCGTAAATAGCTGCCAGTGCCAGCACTTCCTGACGCGTCGGCAGTGCCCGGGCTACCCTTTGTCCCCAAAGGGCCACCACGAGTCCCCAGGGTCACCACGAGTCCCCAGCCCCACGCAGGGGGATTAGCCATGGATGGGAACAGAGCAGCTGGAGCATCCCGCGGGAGCCTGGGCACTGCCGAGCGAGGATGCCCCGTGTCACCACAGAAGGTGCTCGGGCGTTTTTAGAGGTTGCAGAAAAAAAAATAATAAAAGAATTTTAAAAAGGCATCTTCACGCTTTGCCCCCATCCAGCCCCAGCTGTGCAGCCCCCTGTGCTCAGCACAACCATCCCCTGCCCTCGGAGGGCTCCGGAGCCCGAGGGGGCGGTGCCGGTCGCTCTCCGGGGTCACCCCCTGCCCCAGGGGGGTGTGAAATGGGTGCAAGGCGGGGCTGTGGTGCCCACGGCTGACCCCGTCCCGCGGCAAAACAACAGTGACAGAAATGGTGCTTGGGGAACGTGAAGAACACAATGGATTTGGAAATGGAAAAGGCGGAGAACAGCGGGGTTGGGGTCAGTGGAGGAGGAGCGTTCCCGCTGTGCCGCTCCAGTGCCCGCCGGGTCCCCGGGGCTGGGCTGGAGTGCGTGGGGGGGTTCTCGCCCCCTCACCCCACCCTGGGCACGGCCACCGCCCGCCCCCGCCTTCAAAAGGACACGGCCGTGCCCCTGTTCCCCGTGTGCCCTCAGAGCGATGGCAGCGGGGCCGGAGGCCGCCAGGGAGTGCGGGATCTGCTACGAGGCGTATTGGGGTGCCGGGGGAGCCCCCCAGGAGCTGCCGTGCCGGCACTCGCTGTGCCAGCGCTGCCTGCGCAGGCTGGTCTGTCGCGCCGCCACCGTGGCCTTCGTCAGCTGCCCCTTCTGCAGGATGGTGACGCTGCTGCCCGAGGGGACCCCCGGGGTCACCCCGGCCTCGGGGACCCCTCGCGGGGAGGAGGAGGATGGGGAGGAAGGCGGCGGTGCCCCCCCAGGCTCCGGGCGAGGCTCGGAGTGGCCCGTGGCCGTGGAGGTGATGTGCCCGTCCCACGGCCCCGTCTTCGCCGTGAGCGGCTCCGTGTCCCCCTGCGGGCCCCGCCGCGGCTCCGAGGCCCCGGGCGCCTTCGTGCTGGGGCTGCTGGGCCGGGGGGTCCTGCTGGACACGCAGCCCCCGCTCGCCTCCATGGAGAACCTGCGGCTCGGCTTCGCCGTCGGCATCCTCGTGCTCATCGTCTCCACCTTCTTCCTGCTCGTCTTCCTCAAGTAGGTCCGGGTGGCGGAGGCGGGGGCTCCCACGCAGCCCCAGTGATGGACACAGCGGCTCAGCCCGTGGATACCTCGGGACACGCGGCCCGGCCGGGGCTCGGCACCCCCTGGATCCAGCCCGGCCGCTCGGGGCCCGCAGGACGCTCGGCTGCCCCGCACACGAGCCCCGGGGCATCAGACTCTTTAAAAATTAACTTACCGCAGCTCTCTCCTTCCTCCCCGGGGTCTGGCCGTGCTCGTGTTCCATTCCTGACATTCCCGGCCCCTCCGGACCCCACGGCAGCGGCTCTGCGGGAGTCACAGCGGGGGCCGCGCTCACCTCCCGGTGGAAAATCCCCCCCGGCTGCACCTCAGTCCAGCAGGCATCGGGAACGCGGTGAGAGGGAACGGGAAGGGTCCTGCAGTGCTTCCCTGGGGGTGAAATTGTTCCCAGGCAACTTTCCTGTGGGGACAGAGCCTGCAGAGGGACGAGGCAGCTGGAACGAGCCGCAGGGACTCAGCCATTAAAGCCAGACGTGGGCCCAGCACCGTGTCCCGTTGTGTTTCTGTGAATCCAGCACAGGCAGGGCAGGGCTGAGCACCGAGTGGAGAAGGGGCTCCTCTTCCCCACCTTCCCCTCACAACTCCCCCTTGGGCACATCCTCAGCAAGATCCCTCCCTCTGTCACCAGAACTCAGCACCCAGGATCAGAATTGGCCCCTCCACAGCCCCAGTGACAGCAGCATCCCCTCCTTGGCCCTGGCATGTCCACCCCTCGCAGAGCCTGCTGGCTCCCTGAGCTCCCTCACCCCCACCCATCCTGCACCCAAGGCAGGTGCACACAGGGGAACAAACATGGTTAATTCAGATCCTGAGACTGGGAGCTCCAGGCCGAGGCAGAGGGAGATGGCAGGGTGGGAAAGGGGTTGTGTTTCCTGCTGTGAGAGGGACAAATTTCAATCTTTGCTCCAGCACCCCAATCCCTGCCCAGGGCTGCACCTTCAGGCGGCTCCAGAACAGCTTGGGGGGAAGCCTGAGCTGCTGCCAACCCCCCTGAGATTCCCAAAGTCCCCCTTCCCCAAAGCCTGAGGAGAGCCAGGTGAGTGACTCCTGTGACCACCTCAGCTCTTCTGTGGTTCAGCTTCTCACACCGACACTGGCCAAGGAGCCAGCTGCTGCCCCGAGGAGCCACAGTCACAGCACAAGGGGCTCAACAGCAAGAACATGCCCAGAAGATTCCTAGATTAGATTATTCCTGATATTTAAACCACTTTCCAAGTGAGAGATGAAGTCAGACTAAAGTAAAGCCCATGCAAGGAAAAAAATACAGGTTTAATTGCACTTTATTCTCCAAGAAGTGAAATGCAAATCCCTCAGGTTGTCTGTTTGTAATAACAGGGAATGAGAAGTGGAACTTGTTAGTTATGAGCAATGACCTCCCCTGGGACAGTGCACGGATGGGGTCCAGAGGCCACATCAGGGCACCCACACTGGGAGCAGCACAAGGATCCCCAGAGAAAATGCAGGTTTCAAACATCATCAGGGGCAGCACTAACTCCTGGAGTGGCTCCCAGGAAGCCCCAGCTCAGGTACCTGGCACCAGGGGGGCTTTGGTCTCCACCCAAATTTCAGCTGCATTTGGCAAGTTGTGGCACTGAGGGTGTTGGGCAGGGACAGGCACCAGCCACACACCCCAACAGGAACACCCAGTGCTTTTTTGGGTGTTCTCCTCCTCTGGGAGGACCCAGACGGAGTTCCAGTCAGAGGTGATTAGAGGCAGTTGTAGAAACTAAATTGCAGTAGATTTAGTTCAAGCTGTTTCCTTGTATTAAGTGAAGGGAGTTACTTGTTTTAAAGACACCAAGGGCTGCTAGTTTAGGTTGTGTTAGTGCCAATGAGCGTAGAGTGAAAGTGCTGTGAGAGCCCCAGGCTGTTTGCCCAGCTCTGACCTCACTCCTTTCCCCTCTTGGCCCCCTCAGACCAAAGGGTTTTACCCCAAACTCCATCTGCCCAGCACAGCCTGGGGGAGGGGGTGGTTACAGCTTGTGTTCCACCATCCCTGTGCTTTAATTGGTGCTGTGATGGTCACCCTTGAACAGCAGCAGAGCCAAAGGCACAGGGGAGGGGCCGGGCTGCCTGCAGGGACTGTGCTGCTGCCCCCACTGCCAGGGAAACAGCCCAGCAAAAATCCCCTCAGCTCTGGCCAGAGGAGAAGAGCTGGCTGGGAGGTCTCTGTGAGCCCTGGGGGTCCTAATCAACACACAGCCAGGGGTTGGGCTCCTTCAGCCACCACCAGGTGCTGGTCTAACAGAGCCCTGAGGGTCAGCACCACTCCCAGGGCCCTGGCCCAGCACCACCTGTGCCACAGCTCTGCCCCAGGGCCCACCTGAACCACCTCAGCCCCCGGGGTCCCCCAGCTGCTTGTGCAGAGCCAGCGGCTCACAGGAAAACCCCTGTCTAGGGTCTGATCTCCAGCAGCACATGGCTCATACCCAGTGGTGAGAGGGTGCAGGGAATCCTGGAGCCACCCTGAGGATTAAGAAGTATTCCAAGGAGATCTTCACCGGGGAAGAAAAGGAGATTTTAGTCTGATTTTTTTTAACAGGCTGTTCCCCCTCCAGGGTCCTGCCAAAGCACTTCACCACGTTCCTACTTGCAGAGAGTCTGAGGTTCATGAATCCAGGGCTCAGGGCGGGGGACAGCAATAGGATGGCTCCTGCACTCCAACCCCTGCGTGTTTGGCAGCTCAGAGCATCAGGGCTGAGAGTGCCCACGAGTGCAACAGGAGCCACTGCTCCCAGCCCCCTCAGTCTGCAGGACTGCAGGGAAGGCCCTGCTCATTCCCAAGTGTCCCACTCGCCAGGTGCTCAGCGCACAGGAAGAGGCCACGCCCAGAGGAGACATCCCAGCCAGACCTTCATCCCAGCCAGTCCAGATCATCATCATCATCATCCCCAAACAGGGGTGCAGGAGGGGGACGCCCCTTCATGCTCTGCAAGGCAAACCAGAGGGGAACTGGTCAGTCTCAGCATCTCCTGGTGTTTCATAACTGGTGCCCAAATTGCTCCATCAGCTTTAAGGGGTTGGGAATGAGAAGCCTCATTACCAGTTTTTTTTATGGTTCACATCATGTCTTAACAGTTAGATTAGGTTTAGATTAGATATTGGGAAAAAATCCTTCAGGGAAAGGGATGTGAAGCATTGGAACAGATTGCTCAGGGCAGTGGTGGAGTCACCTTCCCTGGAGTGTTGAAAAAGTGTGGGGATGTGGCACTTGGGGACAAGGTTTAATGGTGAGTGGTGCCACACAGACAGCTGGACTTGATCATCTTAAAGAGCTTTTCCAGCCTTGAGGATTCTGTGCCTCTGTGACTCCAGGAGCTGCTTACAGGCTAACAGGGATCAGAGAGGGGCCAGACACTAAAACCCTTCCACTAACCTGGCAAGTCCCCTGACTTCATGCCAGCAGGAGTCTGTCATCACTCTCCAGCCAAGGGAACCCCCTCCCAGCTCCATCAGCAACCCCAGACACTCGTGATTTACACAGGGAATGGATGGGAAGCTCTGAGCTTCAGCAGCAGCCAACCAGGCCCCTACTGCAGTGGGGACGATCCTACAGCCAAGCTACAGGTCAGTGCCTGAACCAGGCCCAAATACATACCACTTCCTCCTCATCCTCCTCTTCAGAGGGAACTTGAGGCTTCAGTGGTTTAGGAGATGCTGTCTCAAAGAAGTTGTCATCCTCAAAGAGGCTGCAAGGAGATAAAGGATGAACAGCTCACTCCCAGAGGGTGGGACTTGGTTTTACAGGTTGTGTAACAGTGATGGCAAAGCTTTGTCACACAGGTAAACTTTTAAGGCACAAACTGTTCCCCAGTGCAGGGTGACACTGGGAGCTGGCAGCCTCCAGTAGCAGGTTGTCCAGGAACTGCAGACTGCCCTTGTGCTCCCCTAGGAATGTTCTCCACTGGCTCCACCACACACAGGGCTGTTCCCAGTGGAGCGTGCCCTGGCAGCCTGGTCTGTGCCAGCTCCAGGCTTGTGCCATCCAATGCCAGCACCCTGAGGGTGCGGCAGGCCCCCCACCCACATTGCCCTGCAACGGTGGCACAGCTGTGCCAGGACAGGGGCACTGTGGAATCCCAGTATCACACCTTACCTGGAATCTCCTTGCCTGGGGCTGGAGCCCAATTCCTGCTGTCCTGGGGCTTCTCTGGTGACAGCTGAGCCCAGCTCTGCTGTGCTGGACACTGAGGCAGGTTGTTCCTTCTCAGGGCCAGCTCCATCCCATGGCTCTGAGCCACTCCCTTCCTCCCCATTTAAGGGAGGAGGCTCCAAACCTCCCACAGCCTCCTCTGCCTTCTGCTCCACGGCTGCCACATCCACTTCTGGCTTGGCTTCTGGAACAGAAGGTTCTGCAACTTCTGCCTGCAAAGACACCCTGGAGGGACTGTGTTCTGGCTCAGCTTTCCCAAGGGGATTGCTCTCCTGCCTGTGCTCCTCCTCAGGAATTGGCTGTCCTGCATGTACAGGCCCTTTCTCAGGATCCAGGTGGGATTTGGCTGTGGGAGAGAGATGCTCCCCCTGGACCTTCTCCTCCTCTGCCACCCCATTGCTCCACGTCTCCTGCTCCTCCTCAGGAGTTCCAGGCCTGGCAGAGTGAGGAGCAGTCTTGCCTTCCTGCTCAGACACCCTGGGGCCTGTGGCTGTTTCTCCAGGATCAGCTGGGAATGCAACACTCTGTGCTGGGCTATTCTGCACAGACTCCTGCTGGTCAGTCTTTGCTCCAAGTGACCCCTTCTGTCTCACTGTTCCAGATTCCTCCTTTTCACTCTCATGATCTGGTTTCTCCTGCTGCCTGTTGAGCAGCTGCAGTGTCACAGTCTGAAAAATGGAGCAGAGAGAATGTGGGTTGTACCCTGAACACAAACCATCAGTTCCTGCACCACTCCCACTCCTGGGCTGCTTTGGCACCCACAACAAATTCTGCTGCCCATTTTTTTCAGACTCACAACAAAGATCTGAGTCTGCAGCCCAAGAATTGTTCTCCCACACCAATCACCTCGTGTCTCTCATGACTGTGGTACCTTGATAGTGTTCATGACAACCCCCAGCACTGTCCTGCCACTGTAGGTCTCTTCCAGCTCAAATTCACCCCGAAGGGACTGAAACACACTGTTCATGATCTTCTTGACCTGGAAAAGAGCAAGACAGGGAACAAAGATGTGCATCATTATCATGTGGAGCACTGGACTCAACATCAGGCCCTTCTCCAGGTGAAGGAACAAGAAATCCAAACACACACATGGTTTTGTAGAGAATCCACGTTTCAATCTCCATAATTCAGACACATCAGGCCAACTTAATTCAGAACCACTCTATATACACCAAACCCATCCCTCCCAAACTGAGGCAGCCTGCCCAAACCCAAGGCAGACTGGCACTTAGTTCTTCTTAATCTAAACCTCAAATCTTAACTCTCAACCAAAAAAAAAAAAAAAAAAAAAAGAAATCAAGCAACAAAGTGGGCAGCAGGAAGATGGAGAGAGACTATTTATAAGAGCATGGAGTGACAGGACAAGGGGGAATGACTTCCCACTGCCAGAGGGCAGGGTTAGATGGGATGTTGGGAAGGAACTGTTCCCTTTGAGGGTGGTGAGGCCCTGGCACAGGTTGCCCAGAGAAGCTGTGGCTGCCCCTGGATCCCTGGAGGTGTCCAAGGCCAGGTTGGACAGGGCTTGGAGTAACTTGGGCTGATGGAAGGTGTCCCTGCCCATGGCAGGGGGTGGAATGAGATGAGCTTTAAGGCCCCTTCCAACCCAAACCATTCTATGACTGATTCTAAGACAAGATCCCATCCTTTCTTCCTCTGTGGACTTGCCTACTAAAAACACGGCGCTCTGTGGAAAAAAACAGTATTTTTCCTTATATCAGCTCAAAGAGAATAAAGCAAGGTAAACAGATTTGCTTAGTAAGGAGAAGTAGTGGAGAGTCCAGCTCACTTCTTCTGTGAAGTCTGCAGGTGAGGATCCCTCCTGATCCCTCTCCAGGGCTCGGATCCGTTCTTCATAGCGAGCCTTCAGCACCACAGCATCTGCCTGCAGGGCTGAGAACTGCCAAGGGAAACCACAGTCAGAGCAGCTCCACAGCACCTCCACCACGAGCCTCACCAGGGATGGGGGATCTGAAGGGATTTTTACTGAGGTAAAACCTCGGTGGAGTTTTAAGCAGGGCTTTGACAGAACTGGCTGAAAGCAACAGCATCAAAACAAGGCCACTCAAGCCAACCAAACCCTTGGAGAGCCACAACTGTGTTATCAGCTCCTCAAGTAACACCAGGAATGGGTGCAGCATTCCTGAGATCCCAGTGAAGCAACGGCTGGTCTCCTCATTGGATCTCCTCTGGTTTGCTGCAGGCCAAGTGACATTATCCCTTCCCTCTCATACTCTGGAACTTACATCCTCGTTCTGCTGGACACAGGTGGACTCAGCCTAGTGATCCCTGAACTCCAGTTCCCACCCAGCTGCTCTGTTATTCCCTTTACCTTCTCTTGGATAGGCTCCAGTTCCTCCAAACGTTGCTGAACCTCTGACAATTTTTGCTCCTCTGCTTTTTTCGAGTGTTTTAGAGCCGTGAGCTGAAACACAAGAACCAGAGCCCAGCAGTTACAGCCCCTTGCAGTGTCACCCACTCCACAGCAGCTTCTGCTCAGAAACAGCCACTCAGGACAGTGCAGATAAGCGGGAGAGATTGTAGCTGTTGCTTCAGCTTGGCTCTCCCTCCTCCATGAGCCCACCAACCCACGGAACTGCACGTGCAGACACGTCCCACAGCCGAGACCAAGCTCCAGGACCACCAAGAAATCAAAAAGTCAAGTCACAATTAGGTGGGAGAGGATGTTCTTTACAGTTATTGGCTGTTTGGCATTCCATTTCAGCAATAAAGAGCAGCCCTCTACCTTCTCTTCCAGCTGGGCCAGCTGCTGCTGCAGGGAGTCCCTCTGCTCACACACCTCCTGGTACTGCCGGGCGTGCTGCTCCTTGGCCGAGGCCAGGGCACGCTCACATTTGGCTTCCCACTGGGATTCCAGCTCTGCCTGGATGAGTGACAGCTGCCCATCAAGTGAGAGAGATCATTAGGGACACACACACACCATCTGTATTTGCACAAGTGGTGGCAGCCTGGGGCTGGACATGTGCCCTGGGCTGGGACACCCACAGAGTGCAGCCCTGCAGCTGCTCCTGCCCACACCGCCCTGATCCAGCCACCACCCCTCAGGCTGGGCACAAGGTCTGCCTCACATTTTACATCTCCTGGCATATTTCTATGCAGCCTTTCCCTTCTCAGCAGTCCTGTATTCTTCTCTCTACTACAAACTCAAGCTGGTCCCTCTCCATTCCTCTGTTTGACACTAACCCCTTAATCCAAGCAGGTAACGCTTTCATTCTTCCACTACCTGAGCTTTTTTTGTGACTATTTCCTGCCTATTGGTTCCTACAGGCTTTCCAGACTTGGAGCAGAACTCCCCTGGCCCCTCACCTGCTCTGCTGCTGCCTGGTCAGTCGAAGTCCGGGCCTTTTTCAGCAGCTGCCGCAGCTTGTCCAGCTCCTGCTGGTACGACCTGCGTATTTCTTCCATCTCCTCCTCGGCCTGAGCTCTCTCTGACAGGGATTTCTTCTTCCTCTCTGCAAGATTCTGCAATACAGAACACACAGAATAGGCCAGACTGCACCAAAGCAGCTTCTCTTCCTCGAGCAGAAAGAAATTCTCAGAGCAGGGAAACCTTATCACAGTAAATCAGCACCAAGGATCTACCAGCACAGGGATCTTTGCCTGCCGATGAGTCAAGATTTACTTAACTTGCATATTTAAAAGCAAGAGCGTTGGGTTAACTTTCAGCAAACAACTGAAACCTCCATCTCTGGTGCTGACACTGGACATACCCTTTCCAGGGTCTCCTTCTCCACTTTCAGGTCCGTCAGCTCCTCCTCCAGTGCCGTGATCTTCAAGTCCAGCTGCTTCCGGCTCTGCTTCTCAGCTTTGAATCTGCTCTGAGTGTCCTCAGAGGCTTCCTGGAGCTCTGCAAAACCAGGGAAGGGTTCAGTGCTACACACAGCTGGGGGCTGATGGGCAGGAACAGTGTCTCCTGCACAGTGAAGTCAACAGCTCTGCTGGTGCCTGCAGGGGGGACTGAATTCACCAAGAGCTCCTGTGAAATGGCAACGCTTCCCACAGGATCATGAGTTGTTAAGGTTGGAAGAGGCCTTGAAGATTATGAAGTGCAACTGGCAATCCAGAATCACCACCATGTTCAGCACTAACCCATGGCTCCAAGTGCCACATCCTCATGCTTTTTGAATGCTTCCAGTGATGGGGACTCCACCACTGCCCAGAGCAGCCCATTCCAATGCTTAACAACCATTTCTGTGAAGAATTTTTCCCTGATTTCCAACCTAAACCTCCACTGGTACAGCCTGAGGCTGTTTCCTCTCCTCCTCTCCCTTGTTCCCTGGGAGCAGAGCCTGACCCCTCCCGGCTCCCCCCTCCTGTCAGGGAGTTGTAGAAAGCAAGAAGGTCCCCCCTGAGCCTCCTTTTCTTCAGGTTGAGCCCCCGTCCCCACTCCCTCAGCTGCTCCTGCTGCTCCAGAGCCTTTCCCAGCTCCATTCTCTTCTCTGAACATGCTCCAGCCCCTCAAGGTCTGTCTTGTTGTGAGGGGCCCAGAACCAAACCCATGATTTGAGGTGGGGCCCCACCCATGCCCAGCACAGGGGGATGAACCCCGCAGCTTTTAACTTTCCACCCCCTCATCTGTGGGTCCTCTCTAAGATGTTGGACAGAAACACCAATAGATTGTTGTACAAAAGGAATTCCCTCTGATAGAGGATGATTTGGCCACTTTCAGTGGTCACAAGGATGCACACACCCTCCAGACGTGTCAGAGCATCCATACCCTGTGACTGATCCCGGGGAAAGCAGGAGTAGATACCCCAGAAAAAAAAAAAAAAAAGGGAAAAACTAGGACTTACAAAAGAAGAAAAGGGACAGGAAGAGCTCCTGGGGGGACAGGCAGGAGCAGCCCTACCTGCCACCTGCGCCTGCAGCTTGTTGAGCTGCGCCTCGTGCCGCTCGGCCTCTTGCACGGCCGCGGAGAGCTGCTTCCTCAGGGCCATCTCCTGCTTCTGGTGGGCTGTGAGCTCCAGCTGCAGCTGGGACACCTGGGCTGTGGCAGCTGCCAGCTCCTCTGCAACCTTGGCCTGCAGTGCAAAATGGAGCAGGGAAAAGGGAAGGGAAGGAGGGATGCGTGAGGAGGAACTGTTCTCCCAGGAGGAGCTGATAAGGTGCTGGAGGCTTTATCAGGGAACACATCTCCACACTGAAGAGGCAGAGGTAACATTTTTTGCCATGTTACTGTGAGTTATTTGGCTGTAACCTGCCCAGACTGACTAGAAAGTTTCACGAGGCCACCAAGAACCTCGTCACCACGTTAATTCAACTCAGTGAGCTTTCCTGGAAAGCTCAAGTGTTTTCAAGCCAAGTACCAGTGCCTGGTGGCTCTGCTCAGAGTTTCCAGGCTATGACAACACCAAAGCCTGGGCTCCAGTATCTAGTTATCCTCCATGAGCTTACAAAACCCTGAAGAGCCACATAAAACACAGGCTTGTCCCAGCCAAAAGAGCACCTTGCCCCCAGAGCACACCTCGAGCTGCCCAGATGGGCAAGGCCAACATTTCAGAGCAGAGATTTCAGTCCTTTGTTGACCTGTTTAGATTCAGTATTGCTGAGTTCAGTGACTCACAGAAAGCCAGGCACTAGTACAGCTTGTTAGACCACTTGCAAACAACATCAGGGAAGGCTCAAGGCATTAAGACAAAGACACAAAGTCACGTTCCCAATCTCGTTGCACGACACACAAAATTCAGGATGCTCTGCAAAGACAGAACTTGCACAGGGAGCACCTCAACAGCTTCCACATCTGTGCCTGCTTTGAGATGCCCAGCAGGCTTTTACCTCCTTCCTGGTGAGTTCAGGACAACTGGATTTTCTCTCTGCTTTATCCCCCTAAGAGAATTCCCTTCAGACTAAGACCAACACCTTCTGGCAGAGAAGAGCTGCGAGCAAAACTGTTCCATCTCTGGTGAGGATGACTGTGTGCTGACCCTGAGGGCTGAGATACCACAGCATTCATTTTAGAGAGGAGGCAGCATTTCAGAGACTGGCTAAAACCAGATCTGCTGTCCTCTTATGTCCCCATAAGTGTCTCACTGCCAGAGTAACTCCTGCTAAAACCAAACCCATGGCATAGCTAAAACACATGGAAAGGTTATTTTAACACTTGCCTTTGTCTTCAAAGGCAAATAAAGCAAACACAAATGGCAGATCCTATGGCAGTAAGTGTCACTTCAGATGTAGTTTCTGCAGTGTCCATCCTAGCTCAGCTCCAGCTCTCAGGTACCAAGAATCCTGTGTGACCTGTACCTGCTCTGACAATAATATGATCACATCCTGTTTCTCCCACGGGGAGGTGGAACCAGCAGCAATGTGACAGAATTCTTGGAAAGGGCTCCCCAAAAAAGAGGGGGCAGTGGGGCTACACTGCCCGTTATATAAAGCCCTTTTCCAAGTGGAAATCGGTGCTAATGCAAAGTCTGGGCCAATTCTTGTCATGCCAATCAGTTTGTAGCTGGTTCAAGAGGAAGCTGGGCTGGCACTGCCTGGGGCACAACCATCTGTCACCTCCACAGTCAGCAGACACTGCCTCACCTGGTCCCAGCCCCGATCCACCGGCAGCATGTGCTGGGAAGAGAAAGCAGTGACAGGAAACAGGAAGGGTTAAGAACACAACTGGAAAGGCAGAGGCATTCATCAGCAGAAAAGCAAAATGCTTCATACAACAGGAGCACAAGACATGCCAGGGAAGCCTTTAAATTACTCCAAGACCTGCAAAAGCTTAGGCAGACAAAGGTAGTGAAGCCTGATGCAAAAAGAACAACTAAAGCTCATCTTCCAGGAATGTTGCACAGCACAGGGGTGGGACAGTCCTGCATGGGACCCCTCCCCAGCACTGCAGAGCTGGGGTGTTACTTTTGGTACACAAAGCCTTCCCCTAAAGCTGTGGTGTGCTCTGCCAGGGCCAAAGATCTGTAACCCCAGAACAGCACCTCTGGTACAGCTGCCTGGCCTGTGCCACCAAACAAGTGGGGGCTCCCTGTTTGTAAGGAAAGAATGGATAAAATAGCTTAGAATTCTCCTCCCTGGTTCTGTCTGTCCCTAGAGATCTCAGGGGCTGCAGTCACAGGGCAAGCTGGGTCAGACAAAAGGAAGAGGAAGGAATACCAGCCTTCAGATTTACAGTCAATACCCTCAGAGAACAAAGGGAAATCTTCTCCCAGTGCAAGTCATGGCTTTGCTGGTATGGCCTGAAGTCTGTCTGTGTAACATTATCACCCAGGCAGTGACTGCTGAATCAAGGGAGGGTCCTACTGAAGATGAGGCCCAAAAGATTCCTGAAGATCATCTCTCATACTTCCAAAAGATGATTCCTCCTCAAGTTACTTATTGTGCAAGCTGGATGCTGTCCTCACTGAGAGAAAGGAATTTAATTTATTATTTCAGTCTGACTTATTCCTGGTTAGAATCTCTCACACTCCCCACACATTATGGGTATGCAGCCTGGGCCCTGGGTGGAAAAACAGCCCCTGCTTCCCTGTCTGCTCACACCATGAGCAGCCATCCCCTGCTCTGCTCATCACCACATCTGGAAAGCTGCAGTTTGGGCCAATTTGAAGTGCACCAAGTCATGGCTCTCATGCACAGCAAGCACTTGCCAGCTCACATTTGAGCTGGGGGATGCACAGCTCAGCAGGGGAGCTCAGGGCAGCACTTGGTGCAGTTTAAAAAGCCAGTGCTTGAGAAAGCAGAGCACACACCATGCAGGGACAGAGCCCAGAGCCCAGCTGGGTTAGGCTGGCCTAGGTGGATATGCAGGATATGCAGCCATGCAGAAGTGCATTTAGCTGGTTTAAAAGCTGTTTCCCAGCAGTCCCTTTCACAAAACCACGATGTGGTATTGGTAGAAAAAAAACATCTCTTGATCAGTATTACAAAAAGTGCAAAACTGCAGTGAAGGAACTCCGGTAGGAAATAATTTTTCTTAAAGCTACATTCACTCTGTTTAAAGAGAGTGAAAAGTTAAACAATTAAACAGAAGGAATTAAAAACTCTCTCTGCAACTAAATAAATGAAGTATTTGGAACCCCAAAGCCCTGTCACACACAACTCCTCAACACACTGGCCATACAGCTGCACAGTTAACAATAAATCAGGCACAGGTAAATCACTTAACATTAAAGTTATGACAGCATAAAGACCTACAGATATATCCAGCTATATATGTGCTGCTTTTGTCATGAAAGCCAACAAAATATTCCATTTTTTTCTCAAAACAAAGTTGAGAACTATGGTTGCCTTAAAAGACAAGTGGCTTAAGCCTTGGCTAAGAAGGTTCCAGCATGTTTTAGTGCAACAACCAGCCCTTTCCTGGCTGCTCACGTCACCATTACCTTCTCCTGCTCTGCATGCAACACTCTTGCCTGTGTGTTCTCGTTTGTTGTCTGCAGTGAGTGGTTCCTCTGCTCCATCAGCAGGTTACTTTGCTCCACATACCTGTGAACAGGGGAGGCTCCATGAGCATTTCTGTAAATACACGACTTGGAGCAAAATGTTCATTCAGAAGGGTGACGTTTCGAAGCACAGAAGTTCTGTTTTCCTCATGACAAGTCCCATTTTGCATGATGTCCTGCACTAAGAGTCTGGTCTCAGAGGGGTGGAATGGGTGTGCCTGGCACAGAATTTATCATCTGGGGTAAGTGCTTTACCTCTCTGCACTGTATAATGTTCCTATCACACAGTCAAGAGTTTTGATAACTTGGTATCAGCTCCACTCAACCAGGGACACCACATTCCCTACAATTCCTTCCACCTTACTAAGAAGCCAGCAAAAGTCAAGCAACACCCAGAAGCAGGGCAAGTGTCCTCAAAGATAGCAGGAGAGCTTTTTCCCCCCTTTTACACATTCACATTTACTGTAAATCCCAGCTTTGGAGACAGGCCCTGCAGAGAAGGGGGAGGGGGAACCCCCACAGTTCTAATACCTTAAAAGAAATTTAAAAATACCAGAATGTGGCTTTATCCTAAAGAACACCTCTGTTATGGCCAACTCAGTGTAAGTTAGAGAGTGTGCAAACGCAGAGAGGCTGCTCCCTCTCCCTCCCTTACCTCTGATTGCGCTCGATCAACTCGCTGATCTTCTCATTCTGCTCCTCAATCCGACTGCTCTTCTCAAAGATCTCCTGCTTCAGCCTCTCGTTCTCCTAAAGCACAGCCCAGCATGAACATTCACCTTAAAGACTTCCCTGCAGCAGTTCCTAACCCTTTGTTTTGTAGAGATGCAGGGCAGTGGTGAGGCTCATTCCCTTCGGGGGGACAGCCCAGGAAGGCTCCGTGCTGTGCTGAGCAGCAATCCTGGCACAGGGCAGTGGCTCTCAAGCCCCACTCCAGAGAACGTTGTCTCTGCTTGGCTTTTTCACCCACAAACCCCAGGATTGTAAGGCTGCTGTCTAGAAAAGCTCAAAAGCATAGGACTAAGTAGTGAAAACCACAGGTAGGTGGTTGTTGCAATGCTGGTACTTCAGCTGTGACACTGCTCTGCAGGATGCTGGGGGTCAAGGCCAGGATGGTTTGAGAAGAGGCTGAACTTCTCTCACGTGAACTTTTGCTATTAAATACCAACAGCTCTGGCTCAGAGAGCACCCAAACCCCAAACTGCTGAGGAGCAGAGGGGTGGAAATCTTCTGTGTGCCTCGCACTGGTTTTGGACGTGCAAAAGTAGATCACATGGGTGGATGGACATTTGGGCCAAGCCACTATAGCTGTTCCCATTGGGAATAACAGTGGGATCCAGTTCCTGATGGAATCAGCCAGGCCAGGCTGGCCACGCTCACCTGGATGATGCGCTGGATGTTGCTCATGATCATGGAGGCTTCCATGGTGACAGAGGAGATGCCAGGCAGCAGGGAGCTGTTGGCACTGCTTTGTTTCTTCAGCTCCTCCACCTGCAGGGACAGGACGTTCTTAAGCTTAGAATGGGTGTAGGGAAGAGTCAGACATGTGCAAAGAGGCATTTCCCTGTTCCTCTGCAGGGTACAGGCTACTGAATCCACTGTGACACCTCCTGAGGGGCAGGGAATCCCCCCAGACAATAAATCATATAAAAGAGTAAGAGAGAGCACCTTTCCCCAAGCCTTGGCTTGCTCATAGCAGTTGAGCTGCTACCACTTCAAGGCGTGATCAGATTGGAATTTTAATTAGTGTGTCACCTACAAACTTAACAGAGCCAACTCCTCAGACTAATCTGGAGAGCACAACAACAATGTCACTTCAGAGCCATACACACCTTGGCAGCCAGGTGATCCATTTTATCCACTACTTTGCTCACAGCCAGTCTGATTTCAGTGTTGTGCTGCCGAGCTTCTGTCATCAAAAAGGAAGTAACATCCCCAGGAGCTTGCAGGGAAAGGAGAGAGATCTACAGTCACAAGGGGAAATGCTTCACAGTTTGAAGCCTGCCACACAGGACAGCCACTCTCTTCCCAGAAATAAAAAGGACGTGGTATTTGGAAAACTAAAATTGCAGGTATTTCCCAAATAACACCAACAGGCAGGTTGGTGAGCACAGGAAATTCTTGAGCCATGTGACAGCACTCAGGTCAACAAGAGCAAAGCCCCCCAAACACACTATAAAAGCAGAGGCACAATCAAACAACAGGAATGGAAGTTGGCTCCCAAAAACTGAACTGAAAAAAAAATCATGCTCCGAGAGAAGCTCAGCTCAAGATTTTACCACCTAGGATTGCTTAAACGGTTCTTTAAATGCCTTTAGCCCTTCCCAGGTTGTGCTTTTTAGTAATTCTTTCCCTGGCTGGTAGAAGAGCTGTTTGCTATTAATTATAAATATAACTGGAAGCACCAGCTGTAAAATTAGTAGTATCCAGTCTTGGGAAGGCACCTAGAATTTCCATCCCCTTTCACACTGCACCAAGTTCCTTAAGGTAAGAAAAAGATGGATATTTACTGGTGAAATTTTCACCTCTATTTGGTATTAAAAAATAAACATTTGTGAAACAGCACGGCATTAAAGATGGGATGAATATGTATGTGTACAGTTACTAAATCTGCTACTAAACCATCACTACAAACAGTTTACTGCAGGTGTTGCAGCCCTCTGAGAAGGAGATACTTTTCAAAACATACCTTGGTAAGGGGCAGGATACATCTGGCCCACAGGCTGGAGCTGAGAAGCAGATGCAGCAGTTTGGGGGTAAGCAAATGCCATCCCTGGATATGCCTTGCAGAACAAGTTCAATAGGTTAGGATTGTGGGTGTATTGGTGTTTTAGTATTTCCCCCCATCCTCACAGTCCAGTGGCTTTCACATTTTAAGCCCAAGAGCAAGGATGATGTTTGGAAAATAAAACCCCAAGAACTAAGGAGCTGGAAAGTCAAATTACACACCAGTCACAGTAAAGGGAAAATAACAGTCACTCTTCTTGCAAGGCTTAGATATGTGCTGAAGTTGGCACAGCTTAAAAAGTTACCCTCTTCACTCAGAGTTAAGAAAAGCATGGCATTCTCCATTTGTGAGAGTCAAAGATGAGCCTGTGAGCACCTCACTCTGAAGTTATGCCAACTTGAACACAAGGCTCAAAAAGTGCAACACAACTTTACTGCTCCTTGCTCAAGTACTGGGAAGGTTTTATTGTATCCACTACAAAACCAGGTATCAAACAAAGCCTGGTTAATCCTCAGTTCAACTTTAAGAAGCCATCAGTAAAGAGCAATTTAGCTCTTTTTGATTAAATTCTAAGAGGCATGTGATGGACACCTGAGTCCCAGGAAACAGCCTGGAATTCTCATCCTTACGTGCTGCTATGCAGTCCTTGCTCCCAGCAGTGGAGAGGGCAGTAGGGCTTGGGAGAAAGGACAGAAGTGCCAATGATTTCACGTTGGTACCTGAAAGCCCTGTGCTCCTCCAGGCAGAGCTGAGTGGGGCTGGATCGTTGCAGGAATTAAAGCAGCAGAAGATACTGAGGGTGCAGCACCAGATGCTTGAGGTACTGCAAAGGAAGAGAGAAATTCAGGATAAGTACCTAGAAATTAGTCAACTCACCCAGTGTGAAATGGAAAAAAAAACCAAAACAAAACACAACAAACAAACAAAAAATTAAATAAAAATTCAAAAGACAAAATTTAACACAAGCCTGTCTGCAGCCTTGTGAAAATTAAATCCAGTCAAGCAAGTGATAAAAGGTCAAGAAAAGAATAACCTTTCACAGAAATCCCACTTCTAGCTACATTTAGACAACCCCTTTTCACTCAAACAAAGGTAGCTCTGAAGTTTGTTGACACAAGATGTTATTCAGGCTGACTCTGAACACTGCTCAGCTGACCAGCAGCTGATGTGACTATTCCCTCATGGGAAGACAAGTCAAGCCCTGCTGCAGAGCCAGTTCTCTGCCCCCTTCACTCTGATTTCCATCATTTCTAAAAAAAAAAAATTGCTGTTCAATGGGAAAGGATTTGTAACATCTCACTTAGAAGTCTCAGTGCCACCCCGGCACACATGGGGACAGAGCAGCCCACACGTGGGGGTTGCTCTCCCTCAAACAGGATTGTAGGAACATGAAGAAACACTCCAAGGACTCAGTTTCATGCTTCATGGATAAGGGTTCCTATGGAGCTGAACATCAGCAAGCCTTATCAGAAGCTATCTATAAACTCCTGGAAGGAATCCTCTGTTCCTGCAGCCTGCAAGTGGAGTGTCCCCACGGCAGCCCCAGCACGTTACCTTGTGTGGACACCGTGGGCAGCACTGCTTGAGCTGGCTGGGAAGGTCTCATGGCAGATGGAGCCACTGGCTGGGCTGTCCCTCTCAGTGTATTTGGATCCTAAAAACATTCTGCACGTTACAACAGATGCTGAAGAACAGGCAAACAGTCTGAGCCCAGGAAGGTCTTACCCAACCAACCCAAGAGAACTACCAAGTGGAACCTTTTGGCCACAGAACCAGAGCAGACCTTCCCAGGACCACAGGAGAGCCACTGCTACAGATTCCACTTTAAGCAACTCCCACTGTAGGAGAAGCATTAGAAAAGTGCCACTGCTGTGGCTGGTGATGTACCTCTATTTCTGAGTCACTGGAGTCCAGCTGACCCCCTGCTGTCCCAGCGAGGAAGGGCAGCATGGGCTGCCCCATTTTGGCCATCCGAGAAATCAGCTTTGCCTTTGCTACATCTGGGTTCTGAAAGAAACATTTACAGCTACTGTCAGGCTTTTCAGGTATTACAGACACGTCTGTCAGGATTGCACACTTATAAATTTATGATTTAATAATTTTGGCTCTTTCATTCTCTCAGTGATGTGAAGAACTACTTTTCAAGCACGCAGGATAGCACCATGAATTTGTTAATCTGGCTTGCTTTATATACCATTCTTCTGGGATGATACTGCTGGCACTACATAGAAAAGTTTATCCCTGCACAAAACACAGCAACAAGAAAAAAATGTGTGCATTCAGGAAGCTTTTTCTATCCTGAGGCACACACACAAAGTCTTCTCATGGAGCAGTACAAACATGTCCCAGTTACTCTTTGTTATCCCTTTAAAACCTGTCCATTCATCCCAAAGGACAAGCAGCCTTGTGAACATCCACACAGTCAAAGCACTTTGCATTTAGGAGTAGAAACTGGGACCGAGGTTCTCAGGTCCTGCTCATCACAGAATCACTATGGTTGGAGATGACCTCTAAGGTCGAGTCTAACCATTAATCCTTTCAAAAACAAGGCACTACCCTGCTCTCAGCAAGGGGAACATTCCATGTCTTGCTTGCACGATGCTCACTTTGTCTTAAGCAATACCCAAAGCTAAGCTGAAACCAAACAAGCTTCCCTACTTAAGGCTTCTAATTAATTAGGCAAAGCCAGCACTTACTGCGAGCTGCTCACTGATGGAGTTGGACTTGGCCCGCACAGCTGGTTCCCTGCAAAGCAAACAGGGGTGTGTTCATACTGGAGACATCCCAGGGGAAATTCAGGATCCAGCATTCTGGATTTAGAAATACTGGTTTTCCAAGGGGAAGGTGTATTTGACATTTTTTTGTATCTTGAGCACTTCACTCCTGGGAGATTCTTTACAACAATATCTGTAGATATGTTCAGGACATGACTGTGGACAAGTCTCATGGCTGTGGAACAGCTGATTGCAGAAAGATGATTTTGCTGATTGCTGTAACAGCCACATTCTGGCACAAACAGTTTTAACCCCAAGTCCAAAACCAAACTACTTGTGGCAACAAGAGGAGCACTTATTTGGACTCCCTGAAAAGGGTGAGTGACCCTTTTAATTTAAGAAACAGATCATAGAATTGTTAAGGTTGGAAAAGACCTCTAAGGTCAAGTCCAACCATTAACCCAGCATTCAGCACTAACCCATGTCCCCAAGTGCCACATCTCCATTTTTGGAACACCTCCAGAAATCGTGACCCCACCACTGCCCTGGGCATCCTGTGCCAGTGTCTGACCACCCTTTTAGAGAAAAAAATTTTCCTAATATCCAATAGAAACCTCCCCTGGCACAACTTGAGGCCGTTTCCTCTTGCCCAGTTGCTCGTTACTTGGGAGAAGCGCCCAACCCCACCTGGCTACACCCTCTTTTCTGGCAGTTGTAGAGTGAGAAGGTCCAAACTGATGACTGTGCTGCCAGCTGAGATGAGACAGCTGCTCTAGCAGCACCCACACAGCTCAGTCACACCAGATCTCAGCAAGGCTGTGGAGGAATGACCTCCTTCATTCAAGCCTGTCTCAGTTTCTTTAAATCTGAAATCAGCAATCCAGCAGAAAATTTCCCCAAGTCCTGTTAGCCAGCAGCTCTGCCCCACTGAGGGCACTGGGCGGGCACACAGAGGACCCAAATGATGTGTTAGAGCAGCTTTGTGACACATTTTTATGGGTACTGCCATCTTTAATGCCACAAGTTGTTTTAACTCTGCTGCTTCTTACCCAGGCTTTGGAGGGATTGTGGAGGGAGGCATTAAACCAGTGTCTGCAGAGAAGCCATCCGAGCTGGGGACTGGAGAAGGTGCAGGAGAATCCCTTGAACTCACACTCAGTCCATCTGAAGCAGAGCACTCCTTTGCCAGCTTCACCTTAGAAAAAACCATGTAGCAAAAAATATGATTTTCTTTGGTTCCTGGAAAGATTCTCAGCAGGTTGTTTTTTTGTGATCTTACTCTCTGTCGAGCTCATGCACCCCAAGTAAAAGCAGACAACTGATTCACAGCTGGAGAAGCTGAGTCTTCACATCCTGTCATTCCTCCAGGAGTATTTTGTTTTCCCAAGTGACTAACAAATGAGACAACTAAAACATCCCAGGACAGTTACAACAGACGTGTCTTAGTGAACAGCCTGGAGGGATTTTCTGGGTTTAGGGTTCTGGTTTGGGTTTGTTTGTTTGTTCTTTAATTAAAGATACCCGTCTTCCCCAGGTGTTTGGTTTATAACAGTTTCTGAGCCAACAGCAGGTTCCCACCTTGCAGACACCCAAGAGCCACACAGAACATGTAAAACAGACTCTGGAAGGAGACACTCACCCTCTTGACCTCCACCTCAAACACCAGGGTAGAGTCTGGAGGGACACGACCAGGCACTCCCTGAGCCCCGTAGGCCCATGCTGGGGGGATGATGAGGTACCTTCGCCCTCCTTTCTTCATCCCCATCATTCCTTCTTCCCAGCCCTTTGGTTTTCAGAGACACAACAGAAGAGAGAGCAACAACTGGATCAGTGACATTAGTTTCTTTTAATTACCCCTATAAAGACAACTTCAGGCAGCAGTTATAGAAGATTCCAAAACATGGAGTTGTAAAATCCTATTTCTCTTCAGTCTGCAGGACTAAACCTTTGTCTTACTACAAATCATAACAGCCAGTTATAAACTCCAACATTAACTCAAGAATAAAGATGCAGATCCACCAGAGAGTGGTGACCTCTCTCAGCATTCTGGGAAAGAACTGGACTCCACATCACTGAGAGCTGAATTGCTCTGGCTGGATTTGCAAAGCACCCAGAGAAATCAGTTGTAGTGAGGGGGATGTGGAAGTCAGAGCAATGCAAACTGCACTGGACAGGATGGCTCTGACAGCCAGGCAACATTAATAAGGTACAGGTTAAAACAAAATAAAACAGAAAAATAACATGTCTTCAATAAAGGACAACTTGTAACAGGTCATATAGGAATTACTCAGGTAATGGAAGCGACCTGAACAAAGCACCTCTGATTCAAACCCTGGGTTTACGGAATAACATAAGGGAGTATCACACCCCCTGGACTGAAAAATGATCACAGAGTCAACCCCTCATGATCTGACTGGGAGGGTGAAACCACTGGCAGCAGCAGAACTGCCTTGTCCTAGGCCAGCCTAAAATTTGTCAGGCATCTCCACCCTCCCCTGCCCTCCTCCAGGGTGTATCTGATGCTCTGCTTCCGAGGCACAACGAGCAGGGAAGGACCCAAAGTTCTACTCTCAAAAAGAAATTCTCCTTTAGGAATAGGGTTCCCTGAGAACAAGGGAATGGATTCAGTGACTTCCAGCAAAATACAGACAAAAAAACTTCAGGTCTTCAAAATAGGAAGCTTCCTTTTTACCAAACAGGGCAACTTCTGGTGTTGAAAAGGAGAGTGGGCTGTGCAAATTAGGAAGAAAAAAAATCTGAGTGAGCCAATGCAACAGAGTGTTTTCTAATAAATGAAGCTGAAATAGCAAATATGAATCCTGATCTTCAGTAATTCCCAGCTCTGAGATTTCAATCATAAGAATGAAAGTGCCAGAAGCTGTACCTTGATGACCTTTCCAGATCCCAGCTTCAGCCTCAGCAGCTTGTCTTTGTTAACGTTGGAGTCAAACACCTGCAGAGTTGAACAACAACACAAAATCCATGGATTTCCCAACTGTTTCAAGGTCCTGAATGCTACTTTACACATTCCCCAAACTTCCAGAACCTCTGCTTGCATGCTATTTCCCATCACACTGCTTTCAAAGTTAATTCTCAGCCTTAAGACAGTTTGGCACAGCTTTTGGTCCATTTCCTGAAGTACAATTTCACGAAGGGAATTGATAGCTGCAGACTCAGACTTTAGACCTGCTTTAGGACAGGACTGGGTCAAGTAAAACACTCCCCAGCATTAAATATTCATGGTGTGAGAGTGCCTATGGAAGTTAAGAGCATTTCAATCACCTCCTCCTGAGCAGTAATGGTATCACAGAACCATTAAGGCTGGGAAAGCCCTCTAAGATTATCAAGTCCAACCATTCCCCCAGCACTGCCACGTTCACCACTAGCCCATGTCTCTAAGCACCACATCCAGATGGTTTTTGAACACTCTCAGGGATGGGGACTCCACCAGTGGCCTGGGCAGGCTGTGCCAAGGCTTGACAACCCTTTCAGTGAGGAAACTTGTCCTGATATGCCAGAATCTCTTTATTATTCTATAGGTAACACAAATGACCTCACTTACAGCGCCACAAAGGACCAAAATACACCTTTAACACCAACACTATGCTGGAGGTGCAGGTTCCTCCCAGGGACTGTCACACTCACATCAGGAGGCAGCAGAAATGTCTTTACCTGTCCCAGCCCGTTGTTCTGGAACAGCCAACCCGTGTAGGCAACTTCCAGAGAGTCTCCTGCTTCTACTCCCTGCCCTTCTCCAAGCAGGAGATCCTGGTAGAGGACTGACTCAAGCACTGGGGAGCTGTTGCATTTGGCAATGCACACCTGCAGAAGGAAAGCCATTAAACCAGAGGCAAGTCCCACTCATTACCAGTTTGATGTCTTCCTTACTGTACTGATCAAGCCCAGGTTAGAAGTGCACTCACAAGGCATTCCATGTTTCCTTGTGCTGAATTTTGCTGATTAAATACCCCCTGCTCTACAGAAAATTGGTCTTACAGTACTTGAGAGGCTTGATCAAAAATCCCATCAGAACTAACAGGCTCCCTTGCCTGTTTTAATTAATAAACCCCAGACATCTGCTTAGGAAGACACTCAAAGCTGAACCTCAGTGAAAAAACTGACACAGAATCCTCCAGCCAGAAAGGTGCTCTCAGAGATACACCTTGATTTGCCCATTTTTCTAAACAGTCCAGCAAATTCTCCCTGGCCCAGAGGGAGCAGTTACCTGTTTGCTGAAATCCATCGCTGCCTTTTCAGATTCAAACATGATGGACCAGTTTTGCCTCTGATCATCGTAGAAGGTGCTGTAATTGTTGGGTTGGACCTGGGGGGAAGGAAATCAGTCCTATGAACACATTAAATGCGTTCGACCAAACTAATAAAAAATCCACATCCTAAAGCAGCTTAAAATAAGAGCTGCTGAAATTAGGCAGAGTCAGAGGAAGAACCCTGCTGTTCTACTGCCCAACTTATGAATGCACAAATTAGCTTTTATTTCTGTGCTTATTATTGTGGAAGAATTATTATAACTCAAACACTTGGGCAAATATAAAGTTCTTCAGAGATGCTGCAGCTTTTATGATGTGGGGAACCTTTCACAAGCTTCTCTGAAGCTCAGTTCATAGTGTATATTTAAGTGTATCTATTTTTCATTGATATTATTTTTAGACTCCCAAAATCAATTGGAGAGGTCACTCTTTCCTTACTTCTAAAAATCCACATCACCAGAAGCTGAATACATAACCCATTAATCCTTTAAAAACGTGCTTATAAAACTAGAAAGCAAGGCCACAAACTAAAAACCTGGTCACAAAGTGGGACTGAAATTCTATTCACTATTTCAGAGTGAAATTTCCATTTATCAAACCAAGAAATTTCGCGTCATCTGATGACAAGCTAAGAACAGCAAACCAACACATCAATTTTCTGTAAAACTTGCAGAAAACAACTTCCTGAGAGATCCCATTTTAGGGCTTACACTGCTCCAGACTGTTCTCAAGAGCAGGAAAATGCTGAGTGTCAGTTTTCTGGGAGAAAACATTTCCCTGCTGTCATTTCCTTCTGCTTACTCGCATCCTCTCAGCCTCTTATCTACAAATCCTCAGCAAGAGGAATTTTGTTCTGTTTGTATCCATTGCGGGGCTGCAATCCCCAGAACACCTCCTGTGTGATCAGAGGGAATAATTTACCTCCTACAGGTGATGCCCTTGGTTGTGGAATGCACTGAGGAGGTGCTCTGGAAGAGACAGATGGAACAGCCTCTTGTGCAATGCAGGAGGAGGAGAACAGTCCCTGTGACACCTCCTGCTCTGTCAGTCAGATGTTTGATCTCAAAGGTTACAAACCAGGGCTTAAGCAAGAATTTCAGTGTTTGCTGAGAACAGTTCCTATCCCTGAGCACTTTCCTAACCCAGAGCTTACCGTGAGGACAAAGCCTGGGTGGATCCTGGCAGTTGTGATCTGCTGCTGCTGACTGATGTAGAGGAGGATCCTGTACTGGATTCCACAAGGAGTTGGGCAAGGAGAAAGAACAAAGAAGCAGAAACTCAAAACATTTTCAATTCCAAAGCACTTTGTCAAGCCCTGGGGCCTAAGGCTCAGTATTTATTTGTCAGATAAATAGGACCTTGCAGCAGCATTTTTCACAGCAAAAATACTTAATATAGTTTTGTAACACCTATTAAATCTGCCTTATTTTCAAGGGGGTTTTATTTAGCTGCAGGAATCCAAGCGATTCAAACTCATTATTTTTAAATAAAAAAGATGCTCTAACTAATTCCACATTTTTCACAGTTACGGTGCAAAAAGATGGTGCATTAACCCTTCCATACATACAACCCACCACACATGGCATAAAATAGCCATGGGACCACTTAGCTTGGGAAAGATGTCTAGGATCATAGAGTCCAACCATCCCCAAAGGAGAAGCAACATAGGGAGACAGCATGAATTAGGAATTGGGGGGATATGAAACATCCCAGATACCAACAGCAAGGACAGATGAGAGTTTTCAAAGTCCCTTTTAAACACACCAATTTTTTGGGCATCTCAGTGTCATGTTCTTAGAAGAACACTTGGAAGGAGAGATATTTTTGATACACCAGAAGGAGAGAGAATTTTGATACAAAACTTAAGCAAAGCTTTTCTGCACTACTGGACAAAATTCTCCTTTATACTGATTTCCACGTGCACAGATTTGTGATCCAGTTGTCAAAGACATCCTGAATAAATACCAAAATCACTTCCTTCAAATTGGAAAAGGTGCCTGACACATTTCAAACTACTTCAGGCACAAGTTGTAAGAGGTCTCACAAACCCATGGCCTGCAGGAAAGGTGTCACCCAGGTGAACAGGTGGGACACAAGAAAACCCAGGGGACAGGAAGGCAACAGGGGAACTGAGACCTCAACACCAGAAGCAAAGACATCCTGGAGAGCTCAGAGAAACATCACCTCCCACCAGCAAACACCAACATGTCAGAGAGGGAAGTGTTTCTCACCTCTTTGGCAGCGTGGTTCCCCACTACAGCTGCTCCATACTTGCCCTGCTTCAAGTACTGCCCGTTTGCACTGGAAGACAAGGGAGACATTCAGCTGCAGAGCTGCCCCTGCCTCAGATTTCTCTTTACTCTTGCTGAGTTTTAATTCTTTAATTCCTTTAGACTTCAGGTCCCTTCCCTCAGGCCCAAAACGTCAGGCAGCCTTGCTTAGCTGGGAGACACTCCTGCCTGCCCACAGAATAAAGAACATTATGGAGTTGGAGTTGAAAGCTGCTCTTCTCCCAGACCCAGGGCAGATGAGTTTTTACATGATGGCAGCAAACAAACAGAACTTTGCTGCTGCCCCTCTGCTCATGCCTCAGTTCTGGAATGCCTGAGACACAAGCCTCTGGCAGAGCTGCCTGAAGCAGTGCAATTATCAGCCCAGCATGCAGCTCCAGCAACAGCCACATCCAGCCCTTGCTCTTTATCTCACCCAGAGCTGCAGCAACTGCAACTCCTCCCGAGCAGAAACTTGGACCTGTAGCACTTCTACCACACACAGACACATCTGTAAGCAACAGTCCCCTCCCCCTCATGCAAAACTATCTCCCCTGTGTGAGCAGGGAGCTCCAGAGGCACAGACTCCCCCAGTCCCACCGGACACTCACTATCGGTAGGCGAGGACCGCGGTGGCCACCAACACCGCCGGGGCTGCCGGGGCCACCGGAGCCTTCTGGGGCTGACCTGCTGGGAACAAACACCAGGAATGTCTGTTAGTGGCACACAGCTGGGCTGGGACAACACCACGACACGTTCCACCCACCTCCTTCCCCGGGAGAAACAACTCCAGGAGAACATTAATAAAAACAAAGACTCGCGGTCCAAATTTCGCTCACCCGAGGGAACCCCAGCGTGGGAGGGTACTGAAGGATAACATAATTCAGGAAAACTCGGTGAATTATTTGCATTGCTGCTCTTCCCAAGGCCCTCCTTCTCCCCACACACACATCCAGCTGAGTTTGTTCCCCACACTCCAGCCCAGTTACTCACCAGCCGCTGCCTGACCCTTCTTGGGCTGCTTTGGGGCAGTGAACTGGAAGAATTCATTGCCCTGGCCTGAGACTGTTTGATCCAGACCAAAGAGAGAGGCCAATCTGGCACTAGAGAGAGAAATAAAATCATTTAAATCTTATTTAGTTGGTTAGAACTTGGTGCCAAGAACACCAAGGTTGGGGGTTTGATCCCCAAATGGGTCATTCACTTAAGAGCTGGATTTGATCCTTGTGGGTCCCTCCCAACTCAGAACATTCTGTGATTTAACACTGACTTTACGGATAATGAACACCCTTAGTTAGAAGTTCTATTAAACACAAAGTGTTTACCATCACTTCAGAAATAAATCAACTGCAGGTTAAGTTGCTCTTTAGCTAATTAGCCACTTAATTTGTAATAAGCAGAACTTGTAGATGGAGGAGTTGGGGAAGTGGCACAACTGTGTTTCATTTCCTCAAAAGAAACTGAGGGTAAAATGGACCGAAACTACACAAAAAAAGGAGTTAGTCTGGAGCAATGACTAGAACGAGCCTCACATAAACCAGCTTATAATGAACAAACTGTTCAGAGAAGCCACCTCTTGAAGTTGTCTTCTTTAAATATCCAGGACACACGTTCTCCCATCAAGCTTTAAAATGGCAGAAGCTCTCCCAGCTGAGGGCAGAGAGTTTATTGCTGGAGGTTGTTCCTTCAAGAGATGTTGTTTGCAGTTTTACTGATTTAAGACTTGCTAAGCTCAACTTGCTCTTGGTATCGTGGGATAAGGGAATAATTTAAAGGGCACCACCACTGTCAGTGCACCTGCAGCAACTTACAGGACCTGCTTTAAACAAGTAAATAAATTTGCTAAAGAAAGAGGGTTAGTTTATAGGAGCTGTTGAAAAGAAGCTCGTGGAAAGGGGTGAGGAGTGGGCAGAGCTGGAATTACAACTGCGAGGAATCTTGGAAGTGGCAACAAGTCAAAGGATAGAATAAAACCTGGATGTGCCACACATGGGTGCGACACCAACAGAAACAGAAAGCAGCCCCAAATCGGCACTTTCGGGACCTGCCACCGACCCCTCAAGGAAGCGAAAACGCCGATTCCTCTCCCGGTACCGGCAGCGACCCCCGGGCGGCCGCGCCTCCCGCTCCGGGAGGGGCTCCCCGGGCACTGCGGGGTCCCCCGGGGGGCTCTCGGGCCCCCCTGCCCCGGGCACACCCGGGGGGCCGCACCGACCCCTCCGCGGGCTCCCCCGGCACCGCGGGGCAGGGCACACACCCGGGGCTGAGCCCCGTCCCGGCAGGGCAGTGCCGGCCCCGGGTCCCGCAGGCCGCGGCCCGCCCCTCACGGACACGGGCCCTCCCTCCCTCTCTCCCTCCCTCCCTCCCCGGGGCCGCGGCCTGACCGGCCAGGGCAGGGGTCCCGCCGCAACCCCCCCGGCGCTCACCCGCTGGCCGGGGACAGGAAATCCGCGTCGTCCTCCTCCGCCGGCCCGAACATGGCCGGGACCGGGACCGGGACCAGGAGCGGGACCAGGAATGGGAACGGGAATAGGAACGGGCAGCGCTTCACGGCCCGGCGGGACCGGCCCGGCGGGAGGGGCGGGGCTTGGGGACACGTCACAAGGGGCGGGACTTAGAGAGCAGGGAAAGTGGGCGGGGCTTAAAAAGGGCGCTTCGGAAGAGCGGGACTGACCGGGGGCGGGGCAGAGGCGGGGCTGGACGGGAATAGGCGTGGCTTAGTGGAGAGGAACGGACTTATAGGGGCGGGGCTTATGAAACCCATTGACGGGCGGGTGGAGTGAGAGGTGACGTCATGGGGCGGGGCTTATCGGGAGAGCAGAAGGGGCGGAGCTTTCCGCATACGTAAGTTGACAGACACATGGGGGCGGGGCTTAACGAGACCCCTCCCTGAGAGAGGCGGGGCTTAGCGGAACAGGGGTGTTGCCTTGAGGGGGCGGGGTCGACCCCTGGGGAGGCGGGGCTTGTGCCGGGGGGCGGAGCGGAGGCGCCTCGGGCTCGTGGCGGTCGCGCGGTGAGTGACGTGTGGGCATGGGGGGTGTCTCGTGCTCCCC
>NW_020956316.1:41540-43589 GCF_003031625.1 Empidonax traillii | reverse complement strand
TGTTCCCCACACTCCAGCCCAGTTACTCACCAGCCGCTGCCTGACCCTTCTTGGGCTGCTTTGGGGCAGTGAACTGGAAGAATTCATTGCCCTGGCCTGAGACTGTTTGATCCAGACCAAAGAGAGAGGCCAATCTGGCACTAGAGAGAGAAATAAAATCATTTAAATCTTATTTAGTTGGTTAGAACTCGGTGCCAAGAACACCAAGGTTGGGGGTTTGATCCCCACATGGGTCATTCACTTAAGAGCTGGATTTGATCCTTGTGGGTCCCTCCCAACTCAGAACATTCTGTGATTTAACACTGACTTTACGGATAATGAACACCCTTAGTTATAAGTTCTATTAAACACAAAGTGTTTACCATCACTTCAGAAATAAATCAACTGCAGGTTAAGTTGCTCTGTGCTAATTAGCCACTTAATTTGTAATAAGCAGAACTTGTAGATGGAGGAGTTGGGGAAGTGGCACAACTGTGTTTCATTTCCTCAAAAGAAACTGAGGGTAAAATGGACCGAAACTACACAAAAAAAGGAGTTAGTCTGGAGCAATGACTAGAACGAGCCTCACATAAACCATGCTTATAATGAACAAACTGTTCAGAGAAGCCACCTCTTGAAGTTGTCTTCTTTAAATATCCAGGACACACGTTCTCCCATCAAGCTTTAAAATGGCAGAAGCTCTCCCAGCTGAGGGCAGAGAGTTTATTGCTGTAGGTTGTTCCTTCAAGAGATGTTGTTTGCAGTTTTACTGATTTAAGACTTGCTAAGCTCAACTTGCTCTTGGTATGGTGGGATAAGGGAATAATTTAAAGGGCACCACCACTGTCAGTGCACCTGCAGCAACTTACAGGACCTGCTTTAAACAAGTAAACAAATTTGCTAAAGAAAGAGGATTAGTTTATAGGAGCTGTTGAAAAGAAGCTCGTGGAAAGGGGTGAGGAGTGGGCAGAGCTGGAATTACAACTGCGAGGAATCTTGGAAGTGGCAACAAGTCAAAGGATAGAATAAAACCTGGATGTGCCACACATGGGTGCGACACCAACAGAAACAGAAACCAGCCCCAAATCGGCACTTTCGGGACCTGCCACCGACCCCTCAAGGAAGCGAAAACGCCGATTCCTCTCCCGGTACCGGCAGCGACCCCCGGGCGGCCGCGCCTCCCGCTCCGGGAGGGGCTCCCCGGGCACTGCGGGGTCCCCCGGGGGGCTCTCGGGCCCCCCTGCCCCGGGCACACCCGGGGGGCCGCACTGACCCCTCCGCGGGCTCCCCCGGCACCGCGGGGCAGGGCACACACCGGGGGCTGAGCCCCGTCCCGGCAGGGCAGTGCCGGCCCCGGGTCCCGCAGGCCGCGGCCCGCCCCTCACGGACACGGACCCTCCCTCCCTCTCTCCCTCCCTCCCCGGGGCCGCGGCCTGACCGGCCAGGGCAGGGGTCCCGCCGCAACCCCCCCGGCGCTCACCCGCTGGCCGGGGACAGGAAATCCGCGTCGTCCTCCTCCGCCGGCCCGAACATGGCCGGGACCGGGACCAGGAGCGGGACCAGGAATGGGAACGGGAATAGGAACGGGCAGCGCTTCACGGCCCGGCGGGACCGGCCCGGCGGGAGGGGCGGGACTTGGGGCACGTCACAAGGGGCGGGGCTTAGAGAGCAGGGAAAGTGGGCGGGGCTTAAAAGGGCGCTTCGGAAGAGCGGGACTGACCGGGGGCGGGGCGGAGGCGGGGCTGGACTGGAATAGGCGTGGCTTAGTGGAGAGGGACGGACTTATAGGGGCGGGGCTTATGAAACCCATTGACGGGCGTGTGGAGCTGAGAGGTGACGTCATGGGGCGGGGCTTATGGGGCGAGCCGGAGGGGCGGAGCTTTCCATAACGTAAGTTGACAGACACATGGAGTGGGCGGGGCTTAGCGAGACCCCTCCCTGAGAGAGGCGGGGCTTAGCGGAACAGGGGTGTTGCCTTGAGGGGCGGGGTCGACCCCTGGGGGAGGCGGGGCTTGTGCCGGGGGGCGGAGCGGAGGCGCCTCGGGCTCGTGGCGGTCGCGCGGTGAGTGA
>NW_020956316.1:38307-40981 GCF_003031625.1 Empidonax traillii | reverse complement strand
TAAGTTGACAGACACATGGAGTGGGCGGGGCTTAGCGAGACCCCTCCCTGAGAGAGGCGGGGCTTAGCGGAACAGGGGTGTTGCCTTGAGGGGCGGGGTCGACCCCTGGGGGAGGCGGGGCTTGTGCCGGGGGGCGGAGCGGAGGCGCCTCGGGCTCGTGGCGGTCGCGCGGTGAGTGACGTGTGGGCACGGGGGGTGTCTCGTGCTCCCCCCCCCCCCCATCCCCTCAGAGCGGGGGCCGCGGGACCTTCGGGGTACCGGGGGGGGCCTGAGGGGAAAGGGGTGCGGGGAGACCCCGGTGTGGTGCGGGAGAGGCCCCCGGGCCCCGCCGCCGCCGCCGGGGCGTCCTTGCCGTGAGGGAGCCGCGACTCTCCCGAAGGGGCCCTCACGGCTCTGTCGCGGCTCGGCCGGGCCCTGCGGTCCGCGGGACACTCGAGGGGAAGGTTGGGAACACCACGTTCGGTTCTCCTGCCTCTGCTTTAGCCAGGGGCACCATCAATGCAGTGCCCTCAAATCTGAGTGCTTTCTGGGGTGTACAAACACCTGAGACGCCCCTCGTTGAGCTGTTTCCCACCTTGACCTCCTGCCTTAGGAAAAGTGCCTGTTTGTGCGTTTGGTTTGTGTTGGTTTTTCTCCTTTTTGAAAAGCTGGTATTTCTTCCTCCTCTGTGGGACCCGCTGGTTTGAATTTCACCACCTGAGCTGGAAATGGTGTCGAAATGCAGAGGAACTGAAGGCAGGGGAGGTCAAAACGGCGGTGAGGGGGTGAATAACTTCCCGGCCTTGGATATTTGCTGGCACTGGTTGGAAATTTGTGCTAATAGTTACTTAGAGGATGTTTAAGTCTGAGCAGGAAGGTGCCAGCTCTGTTGTAGTGCTGTGTTTGCAGTAATCTGGGGCTTTATTGAGGCGGGAATAAATAAATACAGTACGATTGGGATATCAGTGGTTTCAATTCTAAGGGGGAGAAGGTGAGGGGAATATTAAATAGCTTTTGTGTTGCAGAATATGTGATTAGTTTAGAATGAAACCTGGAAGGGGTCAAAACCTTGTTTCTGTTAAAAAAGACATAAAACCAGCACAGACACACAAAAGCTGTAGAATAATTTGATGTAAATTTCCTGATGGGAGGAGATCTTACCAACCTTGATAGGGCAGGTGGGCATGAACAACACAGGTGTTGTCCCTGTGTGCCTTTGATGAAGTGACAGTTTGTTGCTTTGGCTTCTGTATTTCTGTCAGCTTGGTGTTAAGATAATTTTTTTTTTAAACAGCAGATGTGGCCAAGGCCTGGTGTGGCACTGGGGTTTAGGTGTTTTAGGTACAGGTATCGCAAAATATCCTGAGCTGGAAGGGGTCATTCAGTCCAACCCCTGGCCCTGCACAGACACCCCAACAGTCCCACCCTGTCCCTCAGAGCGTTGTCCAAACCCTCCTGGAGCTCTGGCAGCCTTGGGGCTGTGCCCACTGCCCTGGGGAGCCTGTTCAGTGCCAACCACCCTCTGGGGGAAGAACCTTTCCCTGAGATCCACCCTGAGCCTGCCCTGACACAGCTCCAGCCCGTCCCTGGGTGCTGTCCCTGCTCACCCAGAGCAGAGATGATGCTGCCCCTTGTGAAGAAGCTGAGTGTCCCCTCAGTCTCCTCCAGGCTGAACAAAACAACTGATCCTCCCATGGCCCCTCCAGACCCCTCATCAGCTCTGTAGCCCTGTTACACCTGAATATATTTCCATTTTTTTTTACCTGGGGTTCAGCACTGTCCAGTTTCAGTGCCAGTGCAGAGGGAGGAGGCTGTAGCAGCACATTCTGCAGCACTCAGCAAACATCACCTTTACCCTCTCTTAGCCACTTTTCCTTTTTTACTTTAAGCTTTGTTCATAGTCCTCATCTTTGACTTCGCAGAGGGCTCGTGGCTCCCCACAGTTCCCAGGCACAGACCAACAGTTCCTGTTTGTGCTTGAATCCCAAGCTCCAGAGTGCTTAATGCTCCTGCTTTTTGAGCCCAGGTGGATGAAAAGCTCCTCACAAGTGTTTATTAAGTTGACTTTCGACCCGTTTGATCTTAACTTGCCTCTGCTTGAGCCTGAGGTCAGCAAAGCTTTTGCAGGGTTTCTCATGAGGAACAATGTGGGATCTTAGAGGGTAAGTCAGTGCTCAGCTTCATGCTCCCAGATCATGTAATTTATGGTGTAACGTTCCCCCAGGCTTTCATCAGCCTTTGGACTCCGTGGTGCTTCATTAAAAAAGGGGGCCCTGGGAATGAGGTGCAAATGTTGCTGTTAAAATGCAGGGTGATTTTGTGACTGAGGATTTGTTGGTGAAGCTGTCACTGCTCTGCTGTACAGTGCCAAATTAAAGTGATGCTTTTTTGCTACAAACCCAAAAAATTTTGGCGTCCTTTACTCCCTCCCCCACCAAAGAAACAAAGTATTGAAAATATTAAAGCTGGCAGGACTTTCAGGATCCCACACCACTTTGTGTTGAGAAGAAGTTTTGTACCACTGTTCCCTACTGAGATTTGCTGCTTGCTTTTCATTTCATATCAGATTTCTAATCTACAGCAGCTTGTTAATTAGGCTGGGAATTAGAATAATTTCTGCCAGCAGAGAGGAGGAATTAAATCAAATGAAGTTACTTTGGCATGTTTGCATTTTTATTTTAAAGGTATCGTCCCT
>NW_020956316.1:5327-38042 GCF_003031625.1 Empidonax traillii | reverse complement strand
TACCACTGTTCCCTACTGAGATTTGCTGCTTGCTTTTCATTTCATATCAGATTTCTAATCTACAGCAGCTTGTTAATTAGGCTGGGAATTAGAATAATTTCTGCCAGCAGAGAGGAGGAATTAAATCAAATGAAGTTACTTTGGCATGTTTGCATTTTTATTTTAAAGGTATCGTCCCTGCCAGTGACTCAGAGTGGTACAAGGACAAGGCTTGTGGGGTTTTTTGTTTTTGGGAAAGAGGTTTGGGAGGATTTTTCTCTCCCTTATCCCTTTGCAGTGTAGCTTCAAGTTTTGCATTAGTGAGACAGTCTTTCCCTGAACAAAAGCTTAATGCCTGACAAGGGAGGGTGTTGAGAATGTTCTTTTCCAGTTTTATATGACAAACAGAGACAAGATCTGCCTTGTTCACAGGGTGAGTTTTGAGCAGGGCCCTGAGGAGCTTCCCTTCAGCTGGTTTGTTTTCCAAGCAGGCATTAGGGCCGAGAGAAGACAGAACTTTTTGTTCTTTGAACTAAAATGTGATATTTTCTCCTCTGCTATTTGGTTTGTTCGCTGTGAAGCCCCCTCTGTCCAAGAGGAGACTGCTCTGCAGACCTGTCTGCTCCTCTGCCCTGGGCTGAAGGTCACCCCAAAGCTGTCAGGAGCCTGCAGCACAATTCTGTGAAGCTGAGCTGAAGCACTTTGCCAGCGTGAACTTCTCCAGGAGCCTGCCAGGAAATCACTGGGAGCCCTGGCAGGTTTTTTAAAGGGGAGGATGAAAAAGACTCAATCTAGTTTATGTTGTTTTCCTCAGGGAAATCCAATCTTAGTTAATCTACTCCATTGCCTTTTGTTTCAATCTAATTTTCTGGAAATGTTCCCAATTAGGTCCCAGGGGACATGGGACCAATGATTTTTTCATTAACCTTTTTTTTTTTTTTTCCCAGCTGAAAGCTGGAATCTGCTAATGCAGAGAATAATGGCACTAGTTATTGTAAACAAATTAAACTCCTATTCTGCTGCACTTTCTAAAGTCTTTCATTTGTTGGTCCTGGAATTAGACTTTCCTGGTTCAGAAGCCAATCTAGGAGTTGGAGGCTGTGATGAGGCTCTGTTTTGTCCTCCTTGTTTTGTTTCTACAGTTTTTGATGTCATCTTCCCAGTATCTTTTCTTCTCTGTGTCACCAGTTTGTGTCTGCAAGGGTCCAGTTGATTTCCAGTGGCACTTGAACAACTGTGATTGCAGCCAGAACTTTTTGCTCTTTCCTTTTCCAGATATATAATATTAGAAAATCCCACAATTGTTGTATCTCAGATGTGAAAGTCATTTATCATCTGTTTCAAAAGTTATATAAGAATATAATCTAATATATAATCTAATATTTATCAAAATTAATAGAGCAGGCCACCGTAGCTCTGGAGCAGAGGTCAGACTGCTGTGGGTGATTGAGCATCTCTGTTCTCACTGGGTGCTCAGCAATTCCTGGTACCAGGCCTGAGAAACTGGGAGCAAACTGGGAACAGAATCCAGGTGTTCTGGCATGGAACTATCAGCGAGTGCCCAAAGCTCTCCTGAGACTTCCTGGGAGCCACTCCACATTCACAAACCTTCTCTGCCCACACATGCTCATTAGTTATCATGGATTCAATCTCCTGCCTCTAATGAAGGTACATCAGCTTGCAGTACGAGCTTTGGGATATATTTAGCTGATCTTTTGGCTAAAGTGGGGAAGAGAAACCCTGACAGGCTTGACTGTTTTTCTTTTCTAAGCACTTACTGCATCTGTTGGGGGAAAGAGTGCCTGTGGTAAATACACTTTCAGGCTTTTTTTTTTTTTTTTCATGTTAGGGATAATTTAATTTGCCTTGGCTTTGTAGGATTAAGAAGTACTTGGAGGCCACCTCCAAGGTGCAGTGTGTTTGCTGAGCTGCTGCTGTGAGCTGATGGGCTGGCCTGCTCCTGGGAGCGTGGAAAAGCAGCTGTTTGGGAGGCACATGGCTCCAGCCTCCTTAGGGACGTGCTCTCTGTGACCCAGCTTGCTCCTTGGCTGATTTCCTTCCCTGCCTGTGCTCTGGAGCAGCTCCTGGCTAGGTTCCTCCATGTGGAGCCAGGGATTCCAGTAGGATCCTCTAGGGCACAGGGTGTGACCCTTGGGGATGGGCCTGTGCAGGGCTGAGGGTTGGGCTCGGTGATCCTCGTGGGTCCCTTCCAGCTCAGCACATTCTGATATTCTGTGAACATTTCCTGCTCCAAAGGTGTTGTGCTAAAGAGGCCCAGCAGCTCCCTGGCACAGCTTGGCTGCATTTTCAACCTTGCCTGTTTTACTTGGGAAGGAGAAACACCAGGAAATGTGGAGCAGAGTCAAAGCTGTGCTCCCAGCAGCCAGGCCATGCCAGGTCACTGTGCCCATCCCTCGGGAAGTGGGGTGGACATCCCACAGCGCTGCTGTCATGTGGCTCCGTGGGAGGGCAGCGAGTACCCCGTGCACTTCCAGTGGGTAAATCAACCCTGGGACATCAAAGTGATAAGGGAAGGGGAAGCACAAGCTCCTGAGAAACACACCCAGCCTCGGGATACCATGGAAGTGCAACGCAACTCAGTGTTTGTCTGAGCTCCTGGTCTGGTGGCTGAGGCAAGACACTGAGTCAGGATCCCTGGCTCCTCTGCCAGGAGAGGTTTAACTCAAATCAAGTTACCACTGGCTTTGATGCCCTTCATTAACTTGAGATAAGGCATTATCTCATGAGGACGTGCTGAACTTGAATGGGTAAGGTGGTGTGAGGTCAGACTGAAGTATGGAGGGGTGTGTTACAGGTACTGTCAGACTGAAACCTGAACAACTGAAAAGAAAGACAGTTCTGAAACTTCACAGCTGCCCTCACGTTCCTGCTGCAGCCTTGGCTGTTCTTGTAAAGCCATTTTTGTGCTGCTCTTTTCACACAGATGTAGGATGACCTGCTGTATGGATGGTGGAGCCTAATACACTTTATCTTGACTGTTTTGCTTCTTTGATAAGACCCAGTAGTTAAAAAACCCTTTTGGCAGCAGCATAACTCCCCTTAATTTTCTGAATTCCTCCAGTGAAACCCTCCAGGACATCCCGGCAGGATCGTGGGCACTGCTTGTCAGTTGATCCCTTTCTGTGTAACTCTTGCTTTTAATCTCCTTTGAAATCACAGCCCCTCCCACGAGGCCCCTTGTGCTGCAGGCACAGCTCAGCTGTTCTTGCCCTCTTTCTCCTTTGTCACGTTTTTTTTCCATAGGAATTGTTCACTCCAGCTTTCCAAGCAGAGAGGTAGCAGAGCTGGAGACCCCGACAGCGTTTTTCTTGTACACAGTGCTGAAGACTCTCTGCCCAATTTAGGATCTAAAGCTCCTAAAAACAGGCCAATAGCTTTGAAAATGTCACATTTCTTCTTTGTGGGGGTGGATAAAATAGAATCCCAAACTAGTTTGGGTTGGAAAGGACCTTAAAGCTCATCCAGTCCCACCCCCTGTCACGAGCAGGGACATCTTCCACCAGCCTGGGTTGCTCCAAGCCCTGTCCAACCTGGCCTTGGACACTTCCAGGGATGGGGCAGCCACAGCTTCTCTGGGCAACCTGTGCCCCACCCTCACAGGGAACAATTTCTTCCTAATAGCTCATCTACACCTGCTCTCTCTCTGTTTGTAGACTAAATACTTCAATACTAATACTAAAATCAGCTAAGCTTGCCTTGTCAAAATATCCGAAGGCAAGCAAACCACTAATTTCTCTGGCAGAGAAATTCGTGTTTGAAATGTGTTTTGGTGAATGTCTTGGAAAGTAATCACTGCAGCACATTTAACCTGGTCAGGGTCTTCTAAAATATCTGCATTTTTGCAGAGGTCTCGTGAGGGAGACTCAGGGGTTGCTTCTGCTGTTCCATGGATTTCCGTGTGAGCATCCCAGTGCTTGTTCTGGTCCCAGCCCAATCCAAGCAGGAGTTAATGATTAGCCTTTGATACAGATAAGCATGGTTGTGCTGTCAGCATTATCTGAGGGTTGAGAAACTTTGCTCTGTCAGGCTCCTCGTCTGCCTGGAAAAGACTGTTCTCCTGGAGTCAGTAGATGGAAAACCCCTCTCTGGAATAGTAAGTACTGAGCATTTTTTAGCTCTGAATCATTTCTGCTTTGGATTAGCAGCTCTGTGGCAGCCCAGGGGTTTGAGAGCTTGATGGAAAAGGCAGCATTCGAAGCTTTTTCCCCACAGTGGTTTTTTGTCACCTGTAAGAACATTGCTGATGGCTCTTTGTTCCAGCTTTCCACGCCCTAGAGGTGGTCCTGGCAGAAGAGTGTCCACAGACAAACTCCTTCCCAGAAAACGGCTTGATTTGATTGCTCCTTTCCTCTTTTTGATATCCCAGATCTTCTGCCTTGGAGATTGTATTTTCAGTGATTCTATATTCAATAATATTTTCAGTAATTCAGTTGCTTTTCCCAAAGGGGAATGTGGAGCTGCTCTGTTCCATGGACTGGGGCTATGGATTTGTGCTCCCTTGCAAGTATTTGTGTTTCTACCTAGAAGCTGTTTATATGTCGTGTTCCATCCTCTTGCTCTTTGCCAGGATCACGGGGCAAGAGCAGGAAGGTGCCTCTGGTGATGTTTAGTTTGGTCTTAACCATCTGCCACAACAGAGATCAGCTTCCTGGGCTTAATTAAAAACCCAGTGGAATGAATTTTTGCTGCTGGTGGCCCCAGTTCTACCTTGCATTTTTGCCCAGAAGCAGCTTCGGGCTTCTCAAAACAACAAGTGTTTGGAAGCACAAAAGAATTTGCTTCTTGGCTGTGGCAGAACAAGGTTTTGTGATGAGGGACAGAATCCCAGAATCAACCAGGTTGGAAAAGACCCCTGAGATCAAGCTTTGACCCAACCCCACCTTGTCACCCAGACCATGGCACTGATGCCACATCCAGCCTGTCCTTAAACACCTCCAGGGAGGGTGATGACTCCACCCCCTCCCTGGGCAGCCATTCATGGATGGCGATGGAAAATGAACTTAAATGCATCCACTTCTCCTCTGCAAGCAGAGAAGGTTTAAATATTTTTGTAGAAGTCAATCTTGTGAACTCCTGAGTCTTTAGTCGAAGGCTGCATCCAAAAGGTGACCCTGGCATGCTGGAAATCCCAGTGTATTCCCATAAGGACATGACATCAACCTGGCACAAGCTGGAACGTGACAGCTCCAGGGAATGGCTCAGTGGCCACTTTAAAACGCTGTGTCTGCACAGGGACACCTTCTGAGGAGCAATTAGAGACAAACAACCACTTAACCTATGTAAGGAAAGCAGTGAAATGTGCTCCTGGGATTGTTAATCAGGGAAGCTTTCCCATGTGGTGGAAGGGAATGAGCGTGTGGCCGATCTGGACGCAGAAAAACCAGTGTGAATTGTTTCAACCAGCACATCTCATACGTGTGGAAAATGAACGAGGAGTTCTGGGGGGTGGTTTTCTTCTTGTCCAGGTTGTCAAAACATCTCGAAGCCCGCTCAGAACTTGTACAAGTGTTGCCTTTTCTGGGCTAAGTCTGGTTCTGATGTTGGAGAACAGCCAGAGAGGGAAAATGAGCTGTGTGAAAATGGGCACGTAGGGTCAAATCTGGGAATCTGTGAGTCTGCTGAATCACCTGTTGCTGGATGTTGGGCTCCCTTTTATGAAGCCTGTAATAAACCACTGCCATCCACTTTATTACCCTCAGCATTAGTTTTATCTGTGTGAGACAAAGCTATTTGTGCTGTTGGGAGATAACATCAGTAATGCTACACCTGTATTAAAGGCCAGCACTTCAAGGGCACATTGAGTCATTTTTCCACTGAGGAGACTTGGGCTTGCTGACTTGGGAATGCACTTGTTGACTCTGGGTTTCATTTTGTGTCTGCTGAGGTGGTTTTACAGTTTTACAGAGCGTGGGGCCAGAAGGCACCTTAGAAAATCAATCTGGGCAGAGCTGTTTACACTGTGTGACCTTCCCACCTCAGCAAACCACAGAGCAGTGGTTGATCAGGAATTAACTGGCAAGTTCCCTGTCTCACATCCTGACATGTCATCCCTGGCAGATGGAATGTTTCTGCATGTGGCCACTGAATGCTCACAAACAATAATCCATGTCCTTACCCTCTGGACAGACCCTTTTTGTGGGAGACAGTTTCATTCAAATCAATGATGCAGGAGGTGTTGAACCTGCAGGGGTCTGGATGCTGAATTAGTGAGCACAATGAAGAAATTTGTATGCAAAAGGTAGTTTTTTTCACTTTAAGATATAAATTTTCCCTTCATTTAAAAAAGGTCTGTTAGGTTAGAAGGTGTTCTTGATTAAGGCATATAGAATAGGAAATGAAATTCTTCACTGGGCCTGGCTTTTCTAAGGAAGCAGAAGTTGTCTAATCTTGCAGGATACAGTTCCAAATACTAATTTTTTTTTTATTTTTTTAGATTATAAGTTTTTGAAGAGTATCACAAGGCTCAGGACTCCTTCCCTCTTGTTCCCAGCCTGCCCTGAGACAGCAGGGTGGTTTCAGCTCTCTGGTCACGTGGATCACATCTCCCTGGTCACCATTCCCTTGTCTGGTTGTGTAACATCTGTGCACAAACCACCACAGACCATAAGGAAATGTCTGTTTATTCAGGAGTTGTGTAATCTTGGAAATCTGGGTCACGTGGCTCTGCTTTTCTGTCTCCTCTTCCTGCTGCTGTCCTGCATCTCCTCACAGCTCAGGGTCCCCAGTTGTCCTCAGCTCCCAGGTGAGTGCTGAGGGTTTTTAGCAGGAGGTTCCTGGGTGATTCCTGGCTGCACCCACCCCTTCCTCTCACCCCGCTGGGATTTGAGCCATCCTGCCTTATCTCCGCCTCTTCCCTTCCTGGGTTGGGGGGAAGGAGGCGCCTTCAGCCTGGATCCTGTGGATTTTGGGACATGGATATGTCACTGTGCTCCTGTGGCTTGCCCTGGATGCTGTGAGGAAGGGAGGTGAAGCTCTGATGGCGAGGCCAGTCTGCAGAGCTGGGCTGATCCTGACCTCTGACATGCCCAGGGAGTGCTGAGGAGGTTCTTCTGGAGATGCCTCCTGGGAATGGCCTGTGATGGAAGCTTGTCAGCACTAGCTCTGAATTCATGCTGATTCCTTACGAATTCTGGTGTCTGCCATGCTTTGGCAGGAGCCTCGTAGCCTGGATGTTTCCTAAAGAAATTGTAACGTGGCCCCCTGTGTCAGTTCTGGCATCTCTAAAGCTCTGCTGTTGTCTCCAGGTGGGTGCCTGAGTCAGCTTTGGTGCTGCATCTCCTCTGCTTTGGGAGCTGTGGGAATGGCAGCCACTCCTCAGGGCTGGCATGTCCTGAGGTGCCTCAACTCTGCCGCTTTCCAGAAACTTCTCTGTGTGCCAGAAAGGGGGATGGCTGCCTCGTGCACCTGGAGTGAAAGGGGAACAATGAACAGCACAGGGAAAATAGAGGATCCAAAAGGCTGTTGGTTGAGAACAGGGCAGGAAATACTGTCCATGTACAGAATGGAAGAAACAGTGCCCTTGGGAGGCTTGAGCAAGGCAAGTCACTCCTGAGGGCAGGAATCGGGGGTGCAGAACAGATCTGCTCTGGCTGTGACCCCCAGTGCCACAGGGGTGTGTCCTTGCTGTGTGTGTGCAGGGGGAAGAGCTGGCTGGAGCTGGGGGCTGTTCCCCTGGAGCTGGAGCAGGAATGTGGAAAAGGAGGAAGTTTTGTGCCACTCAGAGACGAGCAGGCAAACTCTGCCCTGGGGAAGAGATGCCAATCACCTTTTAATTGGACACTACTGGAGTTCTGTCTGCTGATGGAGCATCTGCCCTGTATGAACACCATGTTTATTGGTGTTTGGTAGCAGTAAAAACACCACCTTGTGTCTGAAATGTCTGTTCCTGGCCCTCTGCTTCTGGTCAGTGGGGGGGCGGCTCTGGGCCAGGAGAGCTGGGCTTTGTTCCCTGGGCTGTACTTTGGATTTGCTCAGCTTATTATAGTCCCTGGCTGGGCTTGTCAGAGACAGCCACGGGTGGAATGTGCTCAGATCCTTTGAAAGGGTCCCACTGGGGACTTCAGGTGAATTTGGGCTCCCGCAGGTTGTTTTGTCAGGAAGGGGACAGGTTATTGCTGAACACTTCAGTCCATGGCACTCTTGACATCTGGTTCTCCAAAACCAATTTGCTGTGTCCTGCCTGGTTGTCCTTTGTGTGGATAAGAGTCCTTTGTGTGGATAAGTGTCCTCAGCCTCATGATAGCCTTCAGCATCTGTCTGCCACCCAAAAATCCTTCCCTTGAGCCAGGCTTTGTGACAGATGTGTGCCTAGCATCATCTGCCAAACCCTGTTTTGCAAGTGTGTACCTTGTGGCGTTCACAGGAGCTGCCAGACCCAATCCCAGCGGCATTCCTGGTGTCGTGCCCTTCCTGCTGTGTTGCATTTGCATTGGCATGAGAACGATCCAGTCACATGTACCCACCGCTGTGCTCTGAGCCCCAAAGCCTGGGGGGCACCTTCTGAACCGTCCTCATCACCACATCCCACAGAGGGTGGGGAGAAGCAGCTTGTGCTGCTGGTTGAAGGGGTGGGTGGGTGTCCCATGGCCTGCCAGGAGGGGGGAACATGGAGAGGTGTGCAGGTGGTGAGCCCGGGATTTGGCCCCACAGCTGGGGGCATGGGTTGGTCTGTAAGACTGCACTTCACACTTGGATCTCAGTGCAAAGCTCGAACCTGGGCTGGATCAGACTTCTCCAGCAGAAACGAGGCTACAGCCAGGAAAGGCTGGCAGGGACCCCTCAGTTTTGCTTCCCAGGAGTTCCTTCTCTCACTGCAGTTCTACCTCCTGCAGTTCCAGGGTGGCTGAGGGAAACACTTGACTGCACAGGAGGCTGTTTGCTGCCCAGCCTGACCAGCACCCCAGTATTTTGCCACCTCTTGCCAGCATTTCTCAGCCTTTCCTCTGATGTTATCAGGCTTAGAGGCTGAGGTTTGCTGCTCTGCAGGCCTGTTTTCAGCTGCCTTTCACTCCACTGGGCCCATTACTGAGACATGGTGTGTGCTGCACCTAATGAAGTCCAGTGCATTGTCCTGTAAAGAACAGCCTGTCCTGGATTATTTTTCTTTTATTTGTTCAAAGATTTAGAGGTTTCCTGAGGAGTCTGCAGAAGCTGGGAGATTAGGAGTGACTGTGCCCTTTTAGGGAAGCAGATCAAGCAGGGCCTCTCACAGAAGGTGACCAGACAAGTTTACTGTGAAAATAAACTCCATCAAAGGGACATTATTGTAGCCACGCTGAGAGGAAGAGCTCTGGCCCCTCCTCAAGTAATGGGGATGGTGCAAAGTGAGTGTGACCAGCTTTGCCTTGGTTGTGCAGCTCAGTTCGGTTCAAAGCAAGGGACAGGACCTCGAGGGTTGGACATACACTGATATTTCATCAACTCCTTTTAGTCTTCATTTTAGTTAAAAGTTGATTAATGTATATAACTGCATCAGTTTGCCAAATAATGTTGTGCAGCTCCAGGAAGGTTGTGTGAGCCACCATCCCAACTGGAATCCGTAGTCTGGAATTGGACCATTGTTTGGAGTTTTTGCTGTGTCAGTGGAGTGGTTTTGGTGGGCCATGTTCTCAGTCATCGCCCTCAGCAACCAGGACTGTGCTGTAGTGGTTCCAGCTGGGATCCTCAGTGGAGTTGATGACAGAGGAGCAGATCTCCTGTGTGATCCTCCTCCCCTCATGCAATGTGGGCAGTCCTGGATGTCATTTCTGAGAGCCCCTTGCTCCTCCTGGCACGTGCATTCCAGCTGCCCAAGAGCTGAGCTCCGTGTGCTCCCAGCTTGGCTGCCTCTCCCTGCTGATGTCCCTGCTCACTGATTCCACCTTGGCACGGCCCAGCCTGCCCAGGCATCGTCCCCTTTTGGAGCTGAACACAGGATGTGATCTGCAGCCCTGCTGAGCTTTTATTTTGCCCATCAGTCTCCACTGCCTGCACTCCACTCCTCCAGAGTTCCTCTCATCCTCCTCCAGAAGCTCCTGAAACCCATCGGGGTGACTAGCTCAGCTGTATCCCTCCCACCTACAGGTGGAGAGGGAGAAAGTGCCCTCTGTCACACAGAGTTTTCCTGTTTGGCTCTGCTGATCTGGCCTGAATGGATTTTCAAGCTTCCATGGTCAAGGACAAAGCCCAGGAAATCAGAACTGCAGCCTGACAGCCTGAGCCTTAGCATGTCCTGGGGCTCTGCTCCCAGGCCATGCCCTTCTCTTTATCTCTCTTTATCCAAACCCCTTCTGGTGTGTTGAGCTTTTAGGAAGCCTTCAACTCCTGGGAAAGGCTTTAGGTTGTCTCTGAGGTGGTGAGGCTGTACCAGAGCAAGCCACAGTTCTGCTGTGACCTCCAATTCCTAAAATAGCACTGAGAGCTCCTTCTTCAGGAGTTGTGCAAGGGAGGAACAGAGGTGTGCAATTAGGGCTGCTGGGCACAGCACAGTCCCTCCCTGTGTTTGGGTGCCAGCCTGGGGTTGCTGAAGCTGCCTGGGAGAGTTCCAAGGGGAATTTGGAGGCTGGAGAACAGCAGTGTGTGTGTCTGTAACACATGTTCTGCTGTGTTGCTGAGGGATTTAACACTTGTTCCCTGGATCTATCAGGTGTGTCTGTATAGTCTGTGCAGTTCTGCCCTGGCTGCTGTTGCTGGATGCTCCTAAAGCATGAACAGGCACATTGGTCTGTCCCTCAGCTGTGCCTTTAAGCAGCTCCAGAGATCCTGGAGGACTCACAAGTCCACCCCTTTGGAAAGGAAGTGGTTAAAGTGGTGGGGTTTGCCAGGAAACTGAATGAACTCAAAGCAGTGCTTCGGTCTCCTGATGAGTGGCCCGAGCATTCAGAGGAGCCCAGGGCAGAGCTGGTGAACAGAGCTGCAGTGTCTGCAGGCTCTGCTTCCCTCCCACTCCATTTACAGCACTGCTACAAAAATAAAGGCACTGACTGGGCTGGGGACCACGAGCTGGGAGCCAGTGGAGCTCAGACAGCCTGTAAGTAGAGCACTGGGGACTCTGGGTTGCCTTTTCCATTACTCTTGCGCTTTGTCTGCAGCATTCCTTCGTGTCCCACGGCGCTGAGCCGAGCCTGGTGTGCAGGCAAGAGAGCTCTGCCTTTCCATCTTGCTGGTTTGAATCTTTTTCCCTTGGCTTTCTCTCGGAAACTTTCATTTTAACTCTTAGCAGGTATTACCAGGTCTTTCTCACACCTGCAGAAGGACAGAGGGACTTCCTGACCCTGTTCTTGCTCCCAGAAGTGTTGGTGGGGAGACCCTGGGTAGGAATCACTCCCTCTGTGCTGAGGGGAGTGGGGAGGGTTCCATGCAGGAGCCTGTCCTGTTGGCAGGGCTGGTGGGCTCGTGCCACTGTGCTGGCCACTGCAGCACCACCCTCTCTGTGGGACAAATAACTGGTGTAAAGGACACTGGGGAGGTGGGTTTTAAGGCTCTGGTCCTTTTGGGCAGAGCCAGTGGAATTAGTTCTATTGCAGGTGTTTTCAGAACTGGCATGGGGAAGATGAGGCACTGTCCTGAAGGGAAGAGTTCCTGCTGTAATGGGCGTTGATTTAATTTAGGGCTCCCTTGTGAACACTTTTGATTTGGAAAGGGGCTTCATTCCCTTGGGATGTGACTTTAGGAAGCTTTGTTTGCACACCGTGTTTCAGACCAAGCTGATTTCTAAAGTGCTTTCTGGGAGCTCGGCAGGTCCTTCCCATAGCCTGTCCTGTTTCTGCTTGTCCAGCTGTAACTTCCTTGGGTATTTGCCGCAGGGAAAACTCTGTTTTGCTGGGAAGTTGCAGGATTCTGGATGAACACAGCAGAAACAGTAGATTGGGAAGCTGTGGTGGAGGTTATGTGGAATGGTAGGGATGTTGTGGCTGAGACCCGCTTGAGAAAACTGCTCTGGGTTTGGCAAATCTCCAGCTCATTTACCTGCCCTGTACCTGGCATATCCTACCTGCCCTCCCCTTCCCTGTGCCCTGGGGTGGTGAGTGTGGCTTCCTTGTATGTGTGAGGTGTGGCAGCACTGGTTAAATGTTGGTGGAGGGTGAAAGCAAGTCCTGGTGCTGACAGTTTGTGTCGTCAGATCCTGCTCCTGCTGCAGCTCTCCCTGAACCAGCCCGGTGTGCAGAGCTGCCGAGGTGACACTGCAGGGATGGGACACAAAGCTGTGAGAGCAGAGCCTGCCTGAGCTCATTCCTGCTCCAGGGTGATGGCTTAAGGAAAGAGAAGCCTTGTGTGCAGCTCCAAGTCCTGCTGTTTTCCTTAAAAATGTGAGGGGTTGTGAAATGGGGGCTGTGGCTCCTCTGACCTGGGGTAACAGCACTGAGAGAGAGAGAAATGAGCCTTGGAGAGAATTTCCTCATTCCTCCCTCCTGTTCCACCCTGTTTGTTTTCTTAGGCAGTAGGTTAGTGTGGAGCACAAAAAATCAGTGTGTGTGTGACCCTTGGAGTCTGTGCCCTCCAGGTGTGCAGGCCCTCTGGAATACCTGAGCCAGCTGCAGCCACGGGTTGTGGCAGATCCCCCCTCCAGGGCACGCTCAGGGATCCACCCCAGTGCCTCTTCCTCCCTGTGCAAACACAGGGAACAGGCAGCAGCCAGGGATCAAGTGACCCATTCAGACAGAAATACCTGCTGAAGGGCTGGGCCTGTACAAGGCTAAACCTATTTAAAGAATTTGCAATAATAGAACCTTGTGTGGGTGGGTTTTTTTCCCTTCAGGTGTGGAGCCAGCTTTGTTAGAACCAGCACCTGCTTCAGCCCCACATCTGTCAGCTTGTCTCTCAGGAGCCTGGGCAAGCCAAATAGAGATTTGCAGCTTGAAATGTTACACACCCATTAACCTGTTGCTGCCCTGGATGTTGTTTTTACTCCAAGACACAGGTATAGAGAACTCCTAAGTTGTAAATCAGAGACTGATTGTCCCCTGGAACTGATTTATTTTTAAGCAGAGATTTATCCATGTGTTGGTTGCCTTTAGTGACACAAAACACAGCTGAAGTGGCTCAGACAAGGTTATTTCCTCTTGCACTATTAATCCCCCATCTTTTAGGATCTCATAAAATGTCCCTCAGTGCTGGGTCACTGCAGCAGGGGCTGGGTTTGGTGCTGGACACTGAGGGAGCAGGGTGGGAAAGAGCTGCCCAGGTGAGGGCCAAGCTCTCTGTGACCTGTACCAAGACCTGCCCAGCCACTGCAGCCCCTCCTGAATATCTGACCTTGTTCTTTGTTCCTACAAAGCAAATATCCTGAAAACATCCGCCGTTTCTCCCTTTCTGCAGACAAATGATGATTAGTGAGAAGGAAAATAGTGAGAAGCTGGACCCAACCCAGCCATGAAGGCAGTTTTTCGTCTGGGGAGCAGCCAGGGTTTCTGTGGAGTGCACTGGAACCTGTGGAGTTTGGCAGGAGCGTGGAATCCTAAACTGGATAACTAATCATTGGACAGGAGTCACTGGTGAGGATGTTGTATCCAAAGCAAAAGCAGGGGGTCTGTCAAGTGAGAGGAGATGAGGGAGGAGACACAGGGGCAGCTCTGATCTCTGCTCCTGGGACCAGTGACCTGAGGGAATGGCTGGAGCTGTGTCAGGGCAGGCTCAGGGTGGATCTCAGGGAAAGGTTCTTCCCCCAGAGGGTGGTTGGCACTGAACAGGCTCCCCAGGGCAGTGGGCACAGCCCCAAGGCTGCCAGAGCTCCAGGAGGGTTTGGGGTGTCTGTGCAGGGCCAGGAGCTGGGCTGGATGATCCCTGTGGGTCCCTCCAGCTCAGGATATTCCATGGTTCTCTGGTCCTGTGAGATTTTGGCCAGGGAGGGGGAAGCTCTTATGTGACGTTCTTCCTCTCGCGGCACAATCACCTTTGATCCCCGAGGGTGAAGCACTCGGGCTGTTCTTCCTTCCCTGATGCAAAAGACAATTTGAAGTTTGTGTGTCTTGGCAGAGGGTTCCTTTCCCAAAGCTTTGTATTTTGGGGCTGCAGTTCTAGAGCCTGAACCTTTCAGCTCTGGACCAGGATGATGTTCAAAGCTGTGCCATGTGGAGGTCACACCGTCCATTCCACAGGTATCCCCTGGGGATGCTTTTCTGTGTCAGCTGAGCTGCTGCTTCCACTGGTCTCTCTTTTTTCCTCCCTGTGGATGTTTTTCTGGTCTCGGTATTTAAGCATAGATAGGGGCGAAGTGAGCTAAAAAATCTTAGCAGAAATATGGGCAGGGAATTAATTCTGCTTTACTCAGTGCCATTAATTCTATACAAGTTACTTTCCAAGGGATTATTGTGAGTTGTCTAATGCAATAAGGGATGGGCTACAAACCTCAGCTGCAGAGACACAGGACATACCTGAGCTGTGTGTTCCTGTTGTTGCTTACAGGTGCTTACCTGCATTATTTAATTTCAGTGTATTCATTCCCTCTCATGAGTTCATCCCCAGCACTGCTGACTTATCTTTTTTTCCTTGTCTTCCCCAAATCTTTCATTTCTCTCACTGTTCCCTTAAATTTAAAGCCTTTTAGGATCCCCAGGCCACAAACTGAACCAGCTCCTCCACAGCTGGTTGCCATGTGGGGTTTTGTGTGCTATTTTCAGTTTAGAAAGCTCTTCCAGGGTTTTATTTCCTCTCTCCAATCTCAATACAGCCATACCTACCTGTTCAAACACCATGTTGCCTTTTGGCTTAAAAAACTGAAAAACTGCACTTGTAAACTCTCCTGATGATTTATCTGGAGGGAAGGATGTCTCCTCTCATTATTTTTTTAACTTTCATTTGATAGAGCGTCTGTTCTTTGGTTTTTATTGCACTTGGTTTTACTTCAGTGCTGGACTGGAGTGGGAGGGTACACAGAGTATTCCAGGCAGGGTCCAGTCTGACAGATCCTGTCCTTCCAGGACTGACTGGTGTTCCCAGGATGTTTTCTGTCTTGTTGCTGTTTCTACCTGGTGATTTCCATTTTCCACCAGGAATTGTTCAGGTCCCAGCCCAGGCAGTGCAGGAGCCACGTCCAACATCCAGCCCGGGAGGGGGGTTTTGTCTTGAAGGTGGTGTGTCCAGACACCCCTGATTTGTGGTAACCAGATTAGGGATTTGGACTGGCAGCCTTTTGAGTGTTGCTCTCACTGTGTTAATGTGATTAGAGGGGAGATGTGGCAATGTGAAGCTCATGGAAATGACACCGGATTGCCTGTGGCTGTTGCAGACCTTTGCCTGGCAGTAGGTCTTGTACCCCCTAACACAATTGCTGTGTTAAACATGTCCCCAGGAAAATGCATAACTGTCAATTAAGAGAAATCTCATCATCTGATCCTTTAGTATATGCAATTTAAAGTGAGGGCTGAGATATTTTTGCCTCCTGCATGACTGCAATTGAGAAGAGACTTTGTTTTTTACCTCTTACAGATAAGAAATGTTCCTTTATAGTGAGCCCTTGTGTCCATGTGCCACCTCAACCAGATTAACTCCCTTTCTGGCAGGAGTGTGGAGGATGGTGCAGCAATCCAGTGATGTCAAGCTCAGGGGGACACACCTCCTTTAAACTGTCCTGCTCTGTGCTCCCTGCAGTCAGAGCAGGACCATGAGGATGCTCCAGGAGTTTTCCAGAGGCAGAAGCTCTCAGTGGCTCTTGGAGTAGCAGCAGAGAAACCACATTTTTTTTCCTAGCAGCGTTCTGTTTTTGTTTTCCAGGCTCCCACTTTTCTATGTGCCTTCCTGAACCTCCCTGCCATGGAGATGTCTCACGAGCACCACAGGAACAGCTCCATGTTGTCAGCCACTCACCCTCCTGAGCACCTCCACTCCACAGCCCCCTCGGGACACGGCCACGGATCTGACATGATGGCAATGGTGAGTGGGGAGGTCAGCACTAACCAGAGAGCTTTCCCTTGTCTGTGCTTCAGGGTAACTTGTCATTTTAGAGGCTGTGCTCTTAAGAACTGGAGGTTAAACTGAGCTTTGGGAGGCAGGAATCCACCCAGGTAAAACCCAGACCCCACTGTGGCTCTCCTGGGGTGAGGCGTGAGGGGATGTGAAAGGTGAGATGGATTTCAGGGCTGGAGATCCTTTGGCAAAATGTTTTTTTTTTTTCTTGCAAAAACCTTTCTAGCAGCCAGGTTGGGGTGTGCTCTGCAGCCAGCTAAAGGCAGGAGTGCAGAGTGAGCATTTTCCTGCCAGGAACAGAGGGATGGAGCTCTGCAGGCTGTCAGGGAGAGCCCCAGGCAGCTCAGCAGGGTGAGGGGCTGTGCTGACCTGCCCCCACCAGCTCTGTGCCCTTTCCCTCCTGAACCTTGGAGCTCACTTTGGGGAGCAAAGTGCTGCCAGGGCTCTTTGCCATGTTAGCACTGAGGTCCTGGATCCTGCTGCTCCAGCTGATTTGGATTCCAACAGGTCCAGGCTTGTGCGTTCTGGCACCCCTGGGGCTTTGTGGAGATCCTGCCCAGGGTTTCCATGGAAATGGCCGTGTGGAACCAGTTCTAGGAACTCTGTCAGCTTTCTCTACCTTTTCCAAATACTGTTAGAGTGTTTTAGATTATTCAAACATGTCTGTTTAGGGTTAAATTTCAAAAGGAGGGGAGAGAGTGTGCGTTCCCATTTCACATGAGAGGGTTCTCGGGAGGATGTTTTACAGACCTTCAGCTGGAGTTTGCCAGCTCTGTGCCAAGGAGGGAATCAAGAATTGCTGCTTCTGCTTACACTGCAACCACCACAGCAGGAGAGAGGACTAGAACAGCCTCCCCTCAGTGAGCCTGGCCCAGGTGCAACTCAGAGTCCAACACTGCCACTGCTGTCCTTGTAAAGCTCTTCCTGTAATCCCCCACCTTAGTATTGGCATCCTCTGAGCCATTATTTCCCATATAAATGTCATTTCTTTACAAGTGACAGGTGTTCAGGCAATAGCTACAGGACCCTGCCTTGCCCTGCAGATGAAAACTGTGAGTAATTACACAAGATTTTACGTTAATGTGGCACATAAATCTGTCAGGGAAAGCAGTGCATAGGCACAGCATCTTATTTACCAGGCTGAGCACATTTAAGGTGTGTCTTCCCATTCCTCAGTGGCTCCAAGTAACAGGCTCTGGTTCAGCTGCAGTTCTTTGGTTTGTGTGGCTTTTGTTTTAAATGTAAAAACGTTAAATCCACTGGAGAGATGAAAGTGCTCTCTGAAAGCTGTTTCACAGTGATTTCTGCTCTGGGGGTAATGAATGTCTGCTGATCCTCACAGATGCTGAGATGAATCATGAATTCTGAGCTTCAGCAAATAACCTTAATTAAGGAGAGTTCAAACAGCAGTTCCTGTTGCTTGGTCAGTACTTTCCATGAGAAAACACTGTGTGCAGCTGTGGCCAGGACATGCCAAACTGCCCTGTATTTACCTGGATGGGAAGTTCATGTCACCTCCAGCTGGCCAGGGGATCACTGGTATCTCCCCTTCCCACAGCACTCACTGTGCAGCCTCAGGAGCCCTTCTTTTCTCCCAGGGGAAGTTGTGGTCCTGTTTTACATATGATACACCTTGTGGTACCTGTGTTTAGGCCTCTGTTTCCCATGGGATATTAGGAATTCCACAGGGAAGCAACTCTGCTGGCACAGGGACCAGAGGACTCAGCTGTACAACCCTCACTTGTGTGAGCTCAAAGGGGGTCACGGTGGGGAAAGGAAAGTGCCTTGTACCCCAACCCCTGCGAGGATGAGGAGGAAAGGGTGAGCTCCATGGAGACATCCCCCAATCCCTGACACTTCTGATGCTGAGGAGGAAAGGAGCTCCAAAAGCAAGAGGAGGCACTTACCTGTAAGAGGTACCCTGGAGGGACAGTGCCTTCTGCCCAGGGCTGCTCGCTGGAACTGGAACCTGCAGCTCTATCCCTTTGTGGGTGCTACACTGATTTACTGGGGATTTACTTCATGTCTGTGTGGTGACCAGCTGATCTGAGTTCCTGCTGTGGTACAACCCCTGTTGCTGACTCTTGCTCTGAGCTCCATCTGGGATGAGCTGCTCAGGCTCACCTTGGTGTTCTTTGTGTTTTGGGCAGGCCATGACTTTCCACTTCAGCTGTGAGAATGTGCCATTGCTGTTTTCTGGACTTACAATCAATTCTCCTGGAGGTTAGTAACGCTGTCTTGTCCAGTCCAAACAAAAACATGTGCAGTCGGTGTTTAAGGATTAACGTTTCAGGAATTGTTATTTATGCCAAAAATGCAGAGACGTGCTGTGTTGAGTCTGGTTTCAGTGGCATCTGTGGGACGAAAGGGAGATAGTTATATAATTCAAGAATTTGGTCTTATTAGCAAAAGTGATTGCTGCTTTCACTTGCTGGGTGAAATTCCAGTTATTGTGTGGATGGAATTCCCATTTCCCACCCGTGCATGCACACGGTGCCCGGCCGGGGCCTGCACAGCCCAACGTGGTTGGTCAACCACCCAGTGACCCTTGTGACAGGTTTTGTTGCACAGAGACAATGACGTTTCCTCTCTTGTCAGAGATGGCTGGTGCTTTTGTGGCTGTCTTCTTCCTGGCCATGTTTTATGAAGGCCTTAAGATTGCCCGGGAGTGTCTGCTCCGTAAATCCCAAGTGAGCATCCGCTACAACTCCATGCCAGTGCCGGGCCCCAACGGCACCATCCTGATGGAGACACACAAAACTGTTGGGTAAGGGTTTCACTGCACTCTAAAGCAAATCCCTCCAGGTGGAACTGGGACAGAAGGAACTTGCTGCAGCCAGTATTGAGTGTTGGGACACTGGAGGACACTGGGCTTGGCCACCCTCGAGGACGGGGCACAAAAGGGGGAAAGGAGCAGCAAGGAGCCAGATGAGCTTGGGGGTTTTGTGATGAACACACCTGGGGAGTTCCCAGGAACAGTTTGGGTGTTAACAGGCAGTGATCCTGACAGGAAATACTGAAAACTTCTGTGGACAGGTAGTCAAAGCTACTGTGCAGAACCCCCTTCTGCTTATTGAATGGGGGGTAAAATAAGCTTGACAAAGTCTGTCTCTCATTAAAAGTTGAGTCCTCCCAGCAAGTTCCACGCTTGCTTTGCCAGCAGGCAGCTCTGTGGGGAAAACCCCAGCTCCAGGTTCATGCAGGAGTCCCTTTTCAGGCTGTTGTGACCTTCTCTGCCATCCCCTGCCCTCTGTGCTGCCCTGGCAGCCTCAGAGCCGAGCTTTTCCTTGGGGATGTGCATGATGTGCATTTCCCAGCTGTCTCCTGTTTGCTGATGGTCGTTTGGGTTTGTGTTCCCAGACAGCAGATGCTGAGCTTCCCCCACCTCCTGCAGACTGTGCTGCACATCATCCAGGTGGTGGTCAGCTACTTCCTCATGCTGATCTTCATGACCTACAACGGGTACCTCTGCATCGCCGTGGCAGCGGGAGCTGGCACCGGCTACTTCTTCTTCAGCTGGAAAAAGGCAGTCGTGGTGGATATCACAGAGCACTGCCATTAACACTGGGTGCTGCCCAGAGGCCTCTCCACCCCCCTGCTCCCTGGAAGTGCAGCCATCCCAAGGACTGGATCATTCCTGAGCTGCAAGAGAATCACGATAAGGAAAACCCACCGCAGGTTCCTGGCTGGGCTGCAGGGATGTGAGGAGCTGGGCTGTGCTGCTCCCCCTGGCTCCTGAGAGTCCCTGGCAGCCATCCTTGGCCAGGGTTTGCTTTATTCTTAGATTATGCTGTGATTGAGATTAGTTGGCTGACAGAAATGTAGAAATTATTCTTTTAAAAAAGAAAACAAAACCGTTTTGGTTTTAAATTGTAAACGCTCATCAGTGAGGGTTTGATGAACAGCAGGAAAAGCTCAAAGTTGCCCGTAGAGCTCTATCTGTGTGAATGGCTGTTTTAATTTGTTTTGTTTTTTTTCATTGTGTACATAATGCCAGGGGAGGGATCACCCTGGCATTGTGGCTTCTGGGGCCAATGACACCTTCTGCTGCAGAAGGACTCAGCCTCTGAGGAAGATTTGGTGCTGCACATCAGACACTCAGGTGTGTCCTGGCAAGGGAGGACTTTGACCCGAGGATGTGACCCGTGTGCTGCAGGGAGTGGATGAACCTGCCCTCCAGGCTCACCAGAGGATGATGAGTGTTGTCAATCTGATGTATCCAGCAGCTTTACTCAGCCTCCAGCGAGAACACTGGAGTTTGGCTGCCTTCCCTTCCCAATCATGGAAAGACACGGAGCAGACACAGGACAAGTTGTGTATTTACAGGGAAAAAAAAAAACTAAATAAACCATTGAACCTGCAGGTACTTCATGTGGAACTGCACCAGGATGGATCCAGAGCTAGACTTTGGGGTTACTAAAACTAGTTCTGTAAATGAGGCAAGAGCTGAGTAACGATTTCATGACACTAAAGTTAAAATGGCTGGAGAGGGAATTCCTGGATGGAGCTGAAGGGTTGAAACAACCACATTCCTGTAAAGGAGAGATCTGGGGAAGAGGAGAAGGGAAACAGGACTACAGCAGCCTTCAGTCTCTTCTCAGGTGCAGTTTGGAGCAGCTTGGGCTGGTTAAAAAGTATTCCTGAGCCAGATGACTCCTCTTGTTTTACCAATCCCACTGTGCCCGTGCTGGGAGCTCTGCACATCTCACAGGCAGGACGGGCTCTGAGAGGGGCAGAGCCAGCCCAGGGCAGGCTTTGGGGGGGTCAGCTGTGGGTCAGCACTTGGATATTAGGCTGCTGGTTGGTGTAGGGAATGTGGTGCAAAGCTGGAGTCTTCACCCTCCCCAGGATGCCCAGTTTGTGCCCATAACTGGCTGAAAGGGAAAACATTTGGAATTTGAGAAGGGCACTGAGAACAGGCACCACTTTCAGAGCAGGACTGGTGTGTGTGCCATGAGAACAGGTAATCCCTCTGAGGGAGCATTTTTAACTCTGGAGATGCTGCTGGTGATCGTTGGCAGCAGCTGTGTGAGGAAAAGGGATCCTTGGAATGGCTTTTTAGCCCAGGAGCCTTTCAGGGCAAGGCCATCCCTGCTCCTGGGGGCTCTGTGGTGCTGATGCTGCTCCTGAGCACAGAGCCCACCCTCTCCACCCTTTTGGGAAGGAAATCCATGACTGCTGCCGCCAGCACTGGAATTGCACCTCCTAAAGTCAGCCCTCCTGGGTTGATGCCAGATGTTTATTTGGACATCCTGTTTTCTCTGGGTAGTGCAAATAGAGAATAAAAGGAGCTGAGTTAAAAGCAGGCTTAAGTTCCTGGTTTCTGGGTGAAAGAGGCAAAATTCTTTTCATGGAAAAGTTCTGGCCACCTCCTGGTGAGAGACAGGAAAAATGCTTCCCCAGCCTGGCCTTTGAAGGGAGTTGTGTCAGTGAGAGGCTGCAAACCCACTGGTGCCCTGTCTGCTGTCACGGGGACATCTCTGCTGTGCCCTCCCAGCAGTCATGGCTCTCCATGGGACTGGAAAACTGCCCCTTCCCCTCCCTGAGAGAGCTGAGAGGAAATCCAGGTGTTGGTCAGGGAAAACTGGAGCTGTTAAATGCTGGAGATGTGGGTGATGATGTGGAAGGTTTGCACTGTGGGCTCGACCCCTGAAGGAGCTCAGAGCCAACGATTCCAGCTCTGTTCCCATCGGTTTCTCCGGAGGGAGCTGGAGTTGGTGCCATTACAGGATGGCTGAGCACAGGGAATGGTCAGGAGTGGCTTTGTGTGGTGACAATAATTACTTCATATACCTCTTGCTGTGTCTTTCTCTGAACCAGAACCTTGGCCTGTCACCTTTCCCCACCTCTCCGTGTGTCCAAGTGACCTGACTTGAATTCTCTGATTGAGCAGAGGTGGATGACTTGGAGATTAGGCTGTGGCTCTTCCAGTGTAAATTTGTTCTTGTTTGCTTTTCTGCCTCGTTCTACGTGTAGCACCTGTGTCCTTGGAATTGTTTCCCCCGAGATGAGAACCTCTGCCCTCAAGGGCTCCTCTCCTGCCCCTGCTCGCACCAGAGAGGACACAGCTTTGTCTGCTCTGACATCACCCCCAGACATCCTGCATGTCTGTGGACACAAGAATTGCATGTCTTCAATCTCGTAACCATCAGAGCCATCACCCCCCTGTTACTCCTTTAAATTCAGGCAGCACAGAGGCTGAATTTAATTTTTTAGCTTGGGAGCCTTACAGGGCAAAGCCATGCCAGCACTGGAATTGCAGCTCCTAAAGCCAGCCCTCCTGGGTTGATGCCAGCTGTTCATCTGGACATCCTGCTTTCTCTGGGCAGAGCAAATAGAGATTAAAAGGAGCTGAGTTAACAGCTTTTTGTGCCCAAAGAGCTAAAATAAAAAATCTCCTGTCACTGACCCCAGTGAGTGCTCACCTGGGCAGGAGTCTCCCAGGTGCCTCCCACAGCCTGTCTGGAGCACGGGGAGCCCGGGATGCCCAGGGAAGGTGTGGGGGAAGTGGTTGTGCCCTCCCTGCTGCTGGGCTCACAGCTGGGGAAGGGACGTGCTCAGTCCGTGTGTCCCTGCCTGCTCGGGCTGTGCTTCCCTTAGGTCAGTGTGACAATCCAGAGGAGTCACCTCCCTGTGTCCCAACCTCCGTGTGTCCCACCAGATCCCACTGGCTGTGTGTTCCCAGCCCTGTGCTTTGGCAGAGCCTGAGCAAAGCCTGACCTGCCTTTGGTGGGATCTGCTCTGGGGCAGCCCCAGCCCCTGTGCTGTCTGACGTTAAGGTTGTCCTGTAACACAGGGAGCTGAGGGCTCTACTGGTTATGACTTGGGGACAGGAAATTCCTGTTGACACACACGTATCATCTTGGGCTGTGATGTCCTCCTTGGGCTGTGATGCCTCGTGCCTGTTGTGTCCCTGATGTTTGGTCTCCATGCTGTGCCTCTGGATTATCATCCTGGAGGGAGCACAGAGAATCCAGCTGTGTCCCTCAGCTGGCTTTTGTTGTTTTTCTTTCAGTGCCTTTTGTCTGGAGCCAGTCCTACCAAACCTAGCAGGATTTCTAGTTTTGTTTACAGTGGACTGTCAGTTCTGGTTTTGCTCTCGCTCTTTGTGAGGTAACTCGTCTGATGTTACTGTGAATATCAAGAATCCCCTGTATATAATTAACCAATAAACTAGATTGCATTTTACTGTGCTGGGGGGTGTGTTTTGGAGACAATCCTCAGTGGCCCCCTCAGAGGGAGCAGCAGGGCCCAGTGTCCCTGCTCAGGGGATGGGAATGAGGAGCAGAGTCCTCTGGGCCACCCCAACCCTGAGCAATTTGTCCTGGAACTGCTGGAATGGGAATGTGGGAAGTAACTGATGCTGAGTTTCTGTTTGCTCCAGCCCAGTCACACTTTGCAGGTGATGGAGAGAGGAGTTGGTGCCTCCCAGACCTGCCTTCCCTAGACAGGGAAGAATCCAGGACAGGGATTCAGGGAGGTGTAACACCCTCTTGAGGTGTTGCCCTCTCAGAGTTGGGCGCTGCTGGGAATGCCAGGACAGCAGAGAATCCCTGATCATTCCAGGTGGTGTCAGGCAGGAAAGGCAGCTCTGCTCCAGGCCAGGCTGTGGCTCTTCCCAGCTGGAAAACACACATTTAAGTTCTGTACACTTGGGGCACCTACAACACGTGAAGACTGAGTGTAACTAAAATCCAGTTTAGAGCACTGCCTGGGACACTGGGAGACCAGAACTGGAGCTGTGCTGGAAGATGGTAGAAAACAGCTCCCAAATTCCCTGTGGGAGTGCTGGTGCAGGTCCCAGGCCTGCAGGGAACAGTTTCCTAAACACCACCATCTGCTCAGATTTTATAATTTGGTTCCTTCAGGTCCCCTCACTCTGTGCCAGACCCCTCCCCTGTGGGGCTCTGCCCACAGTGTCACCTTCCAGAGCCCAGGCACTGATGGGGGCAAATCCAGGGATGTGCTGGAAGAAATCACCCTCCCTTTGGGCTTTGCATGGCACCATCCATAAGGAAATACTTGGTGACCTTTGGTCCAAGCAGCCCCGATCCTGGGGCTCCATTCCCAAGGTGACAAACCAGGGCAGCTGAGGTGACACAGAGGTGGAATGAGGAACTATAAAGGAAAAACTGCTTAGTCAGAAAACATGGGATATCATTCCATCATATGCACGTGCCCAGTGCAACATCCAGGTGTGCAGCCATTCCCTGCTCAGGGCCCAGCTGTGACGGGGACTGGGAAGCAGCTCTGGGACATGCCCAACAGACACAGGGGGTTCTTTCCTGGCTCCTCAGGAGAGGGCAGAGCAGCACCTGGAAGCAGAGCCTGAGCATCCAGAGCTGTGGCACCGCTGCCTTCAACCCAAAACACCCGTCAGACAATTCCCAGGTCCTTCCTCTCGGTGGGCAGGCCTGGAGATTCCCTTGCAACATCCCAGGGGCTGCTTTGGGATCAGCAAATCACCCGATCCCCGAGGATCCTCCCGCAGGGTTTTACCTCCAGGTGTTCCCATTTCCAGCTGTGTCTCACAATTAACACGATTTAACAACCGTGTGCTTGTTATGATGACTTTTTTTTTTTTTTAATAAAAAAGGACGTGTTTATTTAAAACAAAACACTGGGCCAACAGGGGCGTTCATGGGTGTGTTAACCGGACTTAAAAAAGCAAGGCAACCGAAAAGGGAGAGCGCCGAATGGGGAGGGCGAGGCGCTCAGAACTCGAAGGTGCCGAAGTGCGCGGCGCGCCCGCCGGCCTTGGGCTGCGGTTTGTACCCGATGCGCTCGTTGATGAGCTGCTCGCGGCTCTTGTGCTCCGTGCCCAGCGCCAGCGCCGCCGCCTCCTCCCCGCCCGCCGCCGCCTCGGCCTCGTCGCGCTGCTTCCTGCGGCCCTGCGGGGAACGGGCCGGTCAGGGCCGGGGGGGCGCGCCCGGGCAGCGCCGCGCCCGGCCCCGCGCACCTCCAGCTCCTTCCGCACGCTCTCGAACTCCTCGATGTCGTCCAGCTTCAGCTCCAGCCGCGTCGGCTTCCGACGGAGCATCGCGACCGGCGACAGCGGCACCGGGATGGGCACCGGGACCGGCCCGAGCGATCCCGCCCTCAGCGTTCCCGCCGCTCCTCCCGGCGTGCCCCGCGCGTGTCGTCCCGCCCCGCCACACCTCCCGGCGTGCCCCGCGCGTCCCGCCTTTAGCGGGCAATGCACCTCCCGGCGTGCCTCGCGTGTCCCGCGCTCTGCTCTCCCCGCCACACCTCCCGGCGTGCCCCGCGCGTCCCGCCCTTAACAGGCAATGCTCCTCCCGGCGTGCCCCGCGCTCGGCGCTCCCCGCCACACCTCCCGGCGGGCACCGCGCGACCCGGAAGTGCTCGTGAGGTGCGGGGCGCCGAGCGCGTCCCGTCCCATTCCCATCCCATTCCCGTTCTTTTCCCGTTTCCCGCTGCTGTTCCCGGTCCCGTTCCCGCCATGGCCGCCGCACGGGCACCGGCGGCGCGCGCCGGGGCCCGGCCCCCCGAGGTGGGTGTGTTCCCCGCGTGTGGCGGCGGCACCGCGGGAGGGCCCGCGCGGGGTTCGCGGAGCTGCCGGGGCCGTTCAAAAGGCCGGGGCCGGAGCGCTCACGCGTTTTCCGGCGCGTTTTCCCGAATCCTTTACTGTTTCCCGGGGGGTTGTGCCGCCCCTCGGCGGGGGAAGGAGCCGAGCACTGCTCGGCTTCACTCGCCTTCCTGGGGCTCGGGCTCAGCGGGAGGAGGAGAAGCCTCGTGTCCTAAAGCTTTTTCCAAAAAGTAAATCCCACAGAGCTTTAAACCCGAGGGCACGGCACAGCCTGATGGATGCAGTTTAACGTGGCATTATAGTTTTGCCCTCGGGACATAAGAAACCTCCCTGTCCGGTGGCTGCTCCATCCCTGGAAGTGTCTAAGGCCGTGTTGGAGCCACCTGGTCGAGTGGGAGGTGTCCCTGCTCCTGGCAGGGGTGGAATGAGATGAACTCTTAGCTCCCTCTCAGCCCAACCCAGTGTGTGATTCCATGAAAACCTATTCCAGGGCCCCTCCGTGTTTCACACCCCATTTTCCCTGGCACAGCCAGGCTGTTTGCTGTCCCTTTGTCCCCACATTGTTCCTGTCCCTGCAGCCTCCCAAGGCCAAGCCCGCCGAGGAGAGCGATGCCCCCCCTGCCAAGAGAGCCCCGATCTTCTATGGGAGCCTGGAGGAGAAGGAGAGGGAGAGACTGGCCAAGGGGGAGACCGGGCTGCTGGGCAAGGAGGGCATGAAGGCTGCCCTGGAGGCTGGGAACATCAACATCAGCAGTGGTGAGGATGGAAACACCCTTTGTTTTATTCCCTTCGTGACGTTTCCAAATGCCTGTTGTTATCCCTCCTGTTGGTGTGGGCACCACCTCAGAGCAGGGACAGGATGGGCACCTTGGACCTCCCCACGTGCCAGAGCCCTGGAGCAGCTGCCCAGGGAGGTGTGGAGTGTCCCTCCCTCTCTGGAGACATCCCAAACCCACCTGGATGTGTTCCTGTGTCACCTGCTCGGGGTGACCCTGCCTGGGCAGGAGGGTTGGGCTGTGTGGGCTCCAGAGGGCCCTTCCAACCAGAAACATCTGTGATCCAGTGACTCTGTGATCCTGTGATCCAGTGACCCTGTGATCCAGTGATTCTGTGATCCTGTATTCCCCTATGTCTCCCCTGTGCTCCCTGGTGTCTCCCCTGATCCCTGATATTTTCCCTGTGCTCCCTGGTGTCTCCTTGTGCATCCTGGTGCTTCCCTGTTCTCCCTGGTGTCCCCCATCTGCTACTTGGTGTCCCCCCGTGTGCTCCCTGATGGCTCCCCTGTGATTGTTATCCTGTGCTCCCTGGTGTTCCCCCTGATCCCTGGTGCCTCCCCACTGTCCCCCCCGTTCCCAGCAGTGTTTCCTGCGTGCCAGGGGAGGTGTTTGACCTGGAGGACCACCTGAGCGAGCGGCAGGCCGAGGTGCTGGCGGAGTTCGAGCGGCGGAAGCGCGCGCGGCAGATCAACGTGTCCACGGACGACGCCGAGGTCAAGGCCTGCCTGAGGGCCCTGGGAGAGCCCATCACCCTCTTTGGAGAGGGGCCTGCAGAGCGCAGGGAGAGGTGCTGTGTCTGCTGGAGGGGGGGGGACTCCGTGGCTGCCACATTCCTGGTGTTTTCCTGGGAGAGCTGAGGGTGTTCACCCCGGGCAGGAGAAGGCTCCAGGGAGACCCCTTCCAGTGCCTGAAGGGGCTCCAAGAGAGCTGGAGAGGGACTTTAAACAGCACGAGGGGGAATGGCTTCCCACTGCCAGAGGGCAGGGATAGATGGGATATTGAGTATTGGGAAGGAATTCTTCCCTAGGAGGGTGGGCAGGCCCTGGCACAGGTTGCCCAGAGAAGCTGTGGCTGCCCCATCCCTGGAAATGTCCAAGGCCAGGTTGGAGCAACCTGGGATGGTGGAAGGTGTCCCTGCCCATGGCAGGGGGTGAATGGGATGAGCTTTAAGATCCCTTCCAACCCAAACCAGTCTGTTACTCTGTTCTGAGAACCCCAAGGCAGAAGGAAGGTCTCACTGATGATTTGTCAGGTGAGCTGAGGAATCACTGACTAAATCCAACTTCTTGTGTTGCTTCCCAGGTTGAGAAACATCCTCTCAGTGGTTGGCACAGACGCGTTAAAGAAGACCAGGAAGGATGATGACAGGTCAAAAAAGTCCAAAGAAGAGGTGAGGGGGTCTCCTGTCCTCTCAGAGCTGAGGGAGAGATGGTATATCCAGGTCTCTGGTAGATCCAGGCCTCCTGGTTTTGGTCAGTGTGTGGATTCTCATGTCATCCCTTCAGGCTTTTCCTATGTTCTCCCTTTTAGCAGACCTGTGGCAATGTTTGGTCTCAGTGAGGAGCACCAAGTGTGGTTTGTACTCACAGGCCAAGTTCTGAGCTGCACTCAGTGTGCAAACCAGGAGAGGAGCTGTTTGGGCTTTCACTCACCATAGCAAGTTCTTTATTCTTGGTTGTCTTCACACTTGGGAGGAAAAAATATGTTCCTACTGCTGCATCTGTTTCTGCCTCTGATTCTTCTTTCTGTCTCTCTTCTGAGTCCATTTTTTCCTTACTATTTTTGAGCTGTGCTTTAAGAAATAATTCCTGCAGCTCTGGGCTCTCTCTGTACTGGCTGATGTGTAAAACAGGAGTTATGTGTCAGTAAATCCAGCCCAGTCAAGTGCTCAGCTGGAATGATCCTGACTGAAGTGGCAGCGTGTCAGGATCGGATCCATCGGACAGAGACTGTGGTTTATCTCTCTTAATCCCTTTTTCTGGGGCTTGTGCTGACGCTTTATGGCCTTAAAAAGAGGCCAGAGGCCAGCAGGGTTTGGGAGCAGGTGCTGTGAGGAGGCAGCTGAGGGCAATGAGTGGAGGAGCTTTGCCATCCCTTTTATTCCTGTTTTTACAGTATCAGCAAACCTGGTACCACGAGGGCCCACGGAGCCTGAAAACAGCCAGGCTGTGGCTGGCAAACTACTCCCTGCCCAGGTGAGAGGGAACTGCACAAATGAGGAGGGAGATGCAACCATTTGTCAGCTCCAGGTGCTGATCCCACTGTGGGTAGCACGGGAAAGCCAAGGAGTGGGGAGCACACACTGGGAAGCGAGTCCAGAGAGCCCAGAGCTTCAGCTCTCAGGGACTGATCCAGCATTAGCCCAGTTTGGGGGAGGAGGAGGAGGAGGGCAGGGAAGGGGGAAGCAGGGAAGGGGCTCATCCCTCCCCCTGCTGTTCCCAGGGCAGCGAAGCGGCTGGAGGAGGCCCGGCTGCTCAAGGAGATCCCCGAGGCCACCAGGACATCCCAGAGGCAGGAGCTGCACAAATCCCTGCGGGTAGGTCGGCACTGCCCCCCTGCTGTGATCCTCCAGAGAGCTCAGCAGGGCTTGAGCTGCCCCAGGTGCTGTCCCAGGTGCACCCTGGGCTCTGAACTGTCGGGAGGCTCCGCTTTCCCCTCTCCCTGTCCGTGTAAAGCACGCTCTGACTCCCGCACGGTGAGCCAGGGAGATGGATTTTGTCCCTGTGCGTGGCAGAGGGATCAGAGATGTCCCTGCCTTGCCTTGCCATGTGGCTGTGAAGCTAAAGGAATGTCCTCCTGGCTTTGGCTGGGTTTGGCTGGCTGGGAAGGGACATAAGACCCTGGAGATCACACCCAGCTCAGGATGGCTCCGGGGTGCCCTTTCCGAGCACACTAAGCCAGATTCCCGGCTTAACCAAGCAGAGGCTCAGGCACAGCATGTGCTGCCCCCCTAATCCTGTTTACTCCAGAGCCATCAGCTGCCAGAGGATTTGCTTCTCCCCTCCGTGCCCTGCACTGCCTGTCCATCTGTCTGGTTGGATTTCTTGGACAAGCTGTGGAAAGAGGCCAAACTCCAGGCAGTTCAGTGTCAGGGCTGCAGCTGCAGAGCTGTGGGGCTGTGGGGACAGGTACCGTGGGTGGCCCTGGGGAGCTGGGCTGAGCCCCCAGGCCGTGCTGGCTCCCCCAGGCCAGGCTGGCCCTGGCCCCCCCACTTGGAGCTGCAGTGGCTCCGAGGCAGCTCCTCCCTTGGACAGAGACTTTCCAGGGGCCTCTGCCTCCTCCTGCACATGTTTGGCTCCATCACCTCTGGCTTTGGCTGGGCCTTGCTCTGGGCTGGCTGTGCTCCAGTCACTGATTGCTGTATTTGTATTCTTACAGTCCCTCAATAACTTCTGCAGCCAGATCGGGGACGATCGCCCGCTGTCCTACTGCCACTTCAGCCCCAACTCCAAGCTCCTGGCCACGGCCTGCTGGTGAGATCTCTGTGGCAGCACTGCTTTAGGGGCTGGGTGAGCACAGCAGAGAAGGACGGGGATGTTCTTGGAGGCTTGGGAATTGTGAGAGCCCAGAAATGTTTTCGTTTCCTCTTCTGAGCTCTTGTCACTTCATTTTAGAGCTGAGCAGAGATTTCAGTCTGAGCCTGTTGGTTTCTGTGCTGGTTGCCCAAAGTGTGTTGCTGTTTCAGTCACTGCAGAACCCCCAGGGTGGCTTTGCAGCTCTGTTTGGTCTGTTCCTTGACATCCATTCCTTGTGTTCCACAGGAGTGGGCTGTGCAAGCTCTGGTCTGTGCCCGACTGCAACCTGGTTCACACCTTGCGAGGTACGAGCAGCCCTCCCTGGGGCTCTTGGCTTGGGGCTTTTGTTCCTCTCTGGGCTGAGCTCCCACACCTGAATCACTTTGTGACTCAAAATATCTGATTTTGGCAGATTTGTTTCCTACTGAGAGCATCACTGGGGCTTGGGAGCCTGGGAATGTGTCAGATAATCAGGAGGAGGATCTGGCCTTTAGCTCAGATCTCAGCCCTGAGTTTGCTGCTTCTGATGCTGAACAGTCCCTTGTTTGGTTTCAAAACCTGGGTTTGATTTCTGAGTTAAGAACACCAGCAGTTTTGGGCAGGTCACTTGACAGCAGTGAGGTCCTTTGGGCAGTGGCCCCAACTTGGGCTAAATACAAACGTGAGCACAAATCTCCTGATTCATATGTTGGATTTTCACTGCCCTTGGAGTGTTACAAACCTCAGTTTTATGCTCTGGCATGGGGTTCCTGGGAGTGCAGTTTAGCTGCTGGCAGGGCAGGTGTGACTGGGGGTTTCAGGGCCCTGAGGACACAGGGAAAGCGTTCACTGACTCCTGACTCCTCAGTAGCAAGGAAATGCTGCTTTTCTGAAGAACTGGCCAAGATCACGGGGCAGATTCTGAATTTTGGTTTCCCTTTGCCTTCAGGACACAGCACCAACGTGGGAGCAGTTGTGTTCCACCCCAAAGCCACCGTGTCCCTGGACAAGAAGGACGTCAGCCTGGCCTCGTGTGCTGCTGATGGCTCTGTCAAACTCTGGAACCTGGAAAGGTCAGAACCATTCCAGACAGGCACAGCTGTGCCTGGGGTTTATCTGTGTTCCTAAACATCAGACACCGACCATCCTCCTGCAAATGTGACCTCTTGTAGCCATCCCAGTGCCTCAATATGTGCCACCCTCTTCCCTGGGAAGAGAGATCACCCTGCTTAGGGAGTCAGGGCGAGGGAGATTGAAAGGAGTGGAGTCAGAATTGCTGCTGGGCCTTGGTGAACTGCTGTGGGGGGGTGGATGGAAGGCTTGGGGATGGTTTCGTTCTGACCTTTCATTCAGGATATTAAGAAATGAACTTTGGAGTGATTGGAGAGCACCAGGATTTGGAGAGGGACCGACCAAAAAGGCAGCCAGGAACAAAAGCTTCAGCCTGTGCTCAAGGGCAGAGGCTGTCCCTGCACAGTGTAGTCCTGGCAGATGGGCAGCATCTCTCTCAGGCTGTGAGGAGGAGACTGGTGGAGGTACTGAGCCCCAGCATCACCTGCAGAGCACCCAGGAAGGACAGGCAGCTCCCACATTCCCAGTTGTTTATCCTTGGCTGAAAAATCACCATTTCTAACAGCAGAAGTGCCCTGTGCAAAGGGACAGGGGGGTCATTGGCCTCATGTGACCACGTCTCTTAATTAACCAGTGGAAAGAAAGTTAACTGCAGTTTGGGATGTTCTGTGTGTTCTCAGCAAACTCCCAGCAGTTCAGGTAGTCTCTGGTTTGTTTCTGCACTTTCAGAGTGCTATTGACAAGGGGATTGTTAATTTTCAGGAACAATAATCACCGTCATTGTCCCAGGAGAGCTTTATAACCAACAGGAGTGGATAAGGAGTTCCACTCAGAGCTTTAGGAGTGGGACCCAAAGGCAGATACAGACTTTTTACGCCTCTGATGTTCATGTCTGGCTTGATTTGATCAGCACACCTTTTTTTGCCTCACAATGTGCTTGCAAAGGCCTGGCACCTGTGGCCAGTGCCCCAGGGGTTGTTGTGTGTGTTTCAGTGATGAGCCCATGGCAGACATCGAAGGACACAGCATGAGAGTGGCCCGTGTGATGTGGCACCCGTCGGGGAGGTTCCTGGGCACCACCTGGTACGGACTCTTGGGGATTTGCTTCCAGCATGACCATGGGCTGCCCCTCTGGTGGCCCAGTGGTGCCAGGGCTCGCCCACAGCAGAGCCTGGCACAGGCAGGGCTTGGCCATTCCTGACCACAGCTGGGCTTGTGGTGGTGTCAGTAACAGCAGGTCACGGGGGTTCCTCTCCCTGCCCCTGTGTGAGACACTGTTGGTGCCCAGCTGGAAATCAAATGCCCCCAGAATTAGTGAAATATCCTTTATTCTTCTTGGACATACATGGAGTCCAGAGGGAACGGCCTCGAGTTGTGCCAGGGGAGGTTTAGATTGGATATTGGGGAAAATTTCTTCAGGGAAAGAGTTGTCCAGCCCTGGCACAAACTACCCAGGGCAGTGGGGGAGTCACCACTGGAAGTGCTCCAAAACCATGGAGATGTGGCAGCTGGGGATGTGGGTTGGTGGTGAACACGGCAATGCTGGGGGAATGGTGGGACTTGATGATCTTGGAGGGCTTTTCCAACCTGAATGACTCCCTGATTTATCTGACAACTGCCTCGTTTCTGCAGCTACGACCACTCGTGGCGCCTGTGGGACCTGGAGGCCCAGGAGGAGATCCTGCACCAGGAGGGGCACAGCAAGGGGGTCTATGACATCGCCTTCCACACCGACGGCTCCCTCGCCGGCACCGGGTGGGTTGGCCTGGCACTGGGGCTGGCTGGGACGTGTTCCCAAGGGGTTGGTGCTGACCAGAGGTTTCTGCTGGAGGAATGGCTTCCCACTGCCAGAGGGCAGGGTTAGGTGGGATGTCATGGAGAAATTCTTCCCTGTGAGGGTGGTGGGGGGCTGGGATGGAATTCCCATGGCTGCCCCATCCCTGGA